>NW_016107489.1:1719687-1734140 GCF_001604975.1 Cebus imitator | reverse complement strand
AAAAAAAAAAAAAAAAGAAAAGAAATAAACGTAATTATAATAAAAAGGATACAAGTTAATATTTTAAAATTACATTTGCAGCACAAATTATATAGTTGCATGACTACAAATGGCTTTAAGCTACTCAAAATTAGGTAAACTCTGATATCAAGAGTTTGTGGTATGTTTATCAGAACTCAAGTATGATAATCTTAAGTTTATAGAGTTGCTTGATAAACTTAAGTTTATCAAGTCTGTTGAAGATGTCCACAAGCAAATGGCAGAAACTAGATATGACTGTGTTTTCATTTCAGTGTAATAGTCTCATATAAATATGAATGTACATATACACATAGCATTTTTAATGTAATACACTGTAAGCATCTAGATAGTATATTTAAGTTCATTAACAAAGGGTAAATATAGGAATATTTTATTACTTTCCCAGACTCAAAAAACATTGTTTTGGTTTCCACAGACTGAAAAATTCCATAGTTGTTGATTAGATTAATGAATACACATTATGATTTATATTGTTAAATTTTTGGCCATGAATCTAAGCTATTATAATAAATATGGATGTGGAAATGAAATGGTTAACCATACAAACCTTAGGGGTCAGTTGTTAGACCATTTGAAATACAGCTTCTAGGAGAAAGAGGAATTGGAATTGACTATGGAGGTTACTATGCAATTAAGGCTGAGAAGAGAATACAGGTATTTGGAAATTTGGCTTTAGGTGGTCGGTAAACTCTTTTACTAGTTAAGAGTTTATTCCCACACGTACCTTTAACAAAATTACAAATCATTACAAGCTATGGACCTTATGAGTTACACTCAGTTACAAATTAATTTTGAAAATCTCAAAATCGTACTGTATATACTGTTTGCTTCAGCAAAAGATTCAACTGGGTCATTCATTCCTCCGTATATTTAATTCTTCTTAACTAATCCTTTGCTTTACTTTCTAAGCTTTAGAGCCAAAAGAACAGTCTCATGTATCATTATGGAGAAGCACCACACCCTCAGAATTAGAATCTTTTTGAATTATATAATTATTTCACTGAATTAGTTTAGGAAATAATTTATAATTATTTAACAGGAGTGAAATCCAGAATGCATTACCTGCTTTTAGAACCACTTCAGCCACGGGCTTCATTCTCGAGTGTGAACTTACATAATGTTTTGTGTGCTAAAGATGGTAAATAGCTATTCACTTAGTGTAATTATATAACTAGTGAAGATATAAGATTGCCAAATGCATTTATTTTTACTGTACTTTAAAAGACTGAGCTATATTGCTAATTTTCATAGCTTTTATGCTAAGAGCAAACAAACAAAACAACAATAAAAACGTGTGGAGAGAAAGTATAGTAATATCAAGTCTTGACTCTAAGGCCAGACTTCCCAGTTGGAGTTTGGGTCTTTCTTCTACAAGCTGTGAGCATGAACTGATCTATATTTCTCAGATTCCTCACCTGAAAGAAGGAGATAATAACCTCATAGGATTCTTGTGAGGATTAAATGTGCTAATACACATAAAACACAATAGCATCTCATTCCAGAGAAAGCATTTGATAAAAGTAATCCAAAAGAGTTTTGAAAAAATACGTAAATAAGTGAAAAAAAAATCCATCTTTATAATCTGTTACTGGGGATTGTCGCATTGAGTTAGCAGTCTTAGGGAGTCTTGGAGTTTGTTATGAACGTCAAATACAACTTTTGTATGAGAAAAACCCATTATAGTTAGCCTTTCAGCTTTGTTCAGCAAGTATTTAGTGAGCACATACCATGTGTCACATCGTCTTAGATATTACAAATACATAAAGCACTAATATAGAAATATACATCATATATTCCATATTAAACACACATACACAATATGCATACGTGGCAAATGTGCCTATAAGGATGACAGTTATCACCCGTCCTATTCACTGTGTGCTTAGTTTGTATTTGGTTCTCTAGTAGGAGGTTCTGTCTGCCTTATTTTGTTTACGTGTCTTACTTTTGAGGAATTTTTATGACTCTCATTTTCACTATGAAAGAAAGAGGCTCAGAAAGGCTAAACAACTTTCCCAAGGCCTGCAGAGTAAGTGACAGAGTTGGAATTTAGGGGTCAGTTTGACTCCAGAGCTAGGGCTCTTCTACTTTTTCATACTTCTTTGGTTCTTACTATCAGTGAATTTCTATATTTCAAACAATTTGAATTGGTTTCTATTGAATAGAGACTGCATTATTTACATTCTGAAACTTGGCAAAGCTAGAAAGTCATCACTTAATAAAGAACTACTTTGCGGCCTGCCGTGGCACTGAAAGTGTTACAGAAGTGAGCTGGGACCCAGAGGTGGGATCCGGGGCAGCTACTCAATGCATAATGGTATGGACAACCCACTATGTTGTGAAGCAAACTGTCTTTAAAAAGAGACTGAGATAAGTAGATGAAGGCTTTCAGAGACTGGGGCAAAGGTAAGGAGACCTTAGATAATTTGTGTTTATCAGAAACAGGGACACAGATGCTTTGTGTTGATCTCAGGGTTGCTTAAAGGAGATGGCTTGATGAAGAGGGGTTTAGGGCTTTTTAGAAAGTTTCCCTGACTTCACACACACATATACACACTCATACTCACATGCACATTCCCTTTCCTCATCAGACTGTGATGCCTAAAGTTCCTTTAATGTAACTACCATCCCCTTCTCATCTTTTTCTACTTTTTAATTTGCCTAATTTTCTCTCCCACTCACTTCCTATAACCACCTGTAGAAAAGCTGTTCTCAGAACAACTGCACTGAGTACTGATCACCATGTCTGTTGCCCCTATTGACTTTGGTTGATACAAAGGAGAAAGCTAACATTCGTGTCCACCAACCGCAAATTAAGGATGTAATTATTACAGAATTTCGGCTAGAAAATGGTTATATGGAAGTAATCATACAGAGATCTAAGTTCAAATACAATGTCTGCTGGCTATAAATATCTTTTCTTTTCTTGGGAGAAAAACTCTGAAGGTTTTAATAAAAAATTCTGTATCCTAACAAGTCTCTCTATTACCCGTCAGCTCTGTGTGCCTCTGCCAGGCTAATCTCCCTAGCCTGCCACTTCTATCGGTTAGTCTCCCCTTCACTTCCATCAGGATCTAGTTCAGTCTTCTTGGTCTGTCATCTAATGCTGTCCCTTTTCAGGCTCCACACTTCTTTCCATATCACTCCCGATTACCCCACAGAACTATGCACCCCTCTCTACGTGCCCCCCTCCCCTCAACTCAACCCAGTCCTTCAGGGGGCTGGATCCCTTGATTCTTTAACTTACCAGCCATGTCCCCTTTGCATATCTTTGCAGCCTATAGAAGAATAGGCTGCTTCTATTCTCTAGGATTATTTACCAAAATCTACAAGACTTCATTGCATAGTACAGCATAAATGAAGTTATTATATATGAGTCATACATGAAAGCAGCACTGCTACTTAATGGCTGGGTAATCTAGAATAGATTACTCAGCCTTGCCAAGTCTCAGTTTCCTAGTGTGTACAATAAAGATAATACAAGTAACTATCTCACAGACATGCTTTGAGGTTAAATGAAACAATGAATGTAATCTGCTTAGCACAGTGCTTGACATACAGTAAGGAGTTAATAAAAGTAACTTAAAAATAATTAAATACCACAGTTTCAATCTTACTTTCTAGGCTGATCATTCTTGTTTTGATTATGTCACCCTCCTCTTTACTCATAATATAGTTTGTAATTGTATAATTTATATAATTTCTTAGGATATTTACCATTTTGCAATACAATATTTTATGGATATAAGTGCTGAACTTTGGATAAAGAAGAAACTGTAGAAGAGATGCTTTCCAAGGCCACAGAGAAAGTATACTTCGAACGACATGCTATTTATTTTCACTGATTGAGTGGTTAATTGATTGCTTCATTCATTCAATCAAGAGATATACACTGAGTATCTAATATATATCAGACACTGGAGGGAATCAGAAAGATTCTGATTTAAAGGACAGAATAAGAAATACATAAATTACTATGACACAAAGTAAAAAGTCATTAAGTGTCCATATAGAAAGTGCAATGATTCAGAAGATAGAAAGATGGCAACTGGAAGCTTTAGAGAGGAAGAAGACTTGAGCTGTCCTGGAAGGGCAGGTTGTATGAGTTGACTGGCAAATAAGAGGTAGACAGGGATAGCCAAATGGCAGAGGGCACATTCCAAATCAAGGTACATGCATGAGCATCGGATTGTGGTTGGAGAGAACAAACACCTGTAGTGAACAGCAAGGGAACAGCAGCAGTTCAGACGCTGGTATCTAAAAGCTCTTTTCAAATGTGCTTGACCCCCTTTGGCTTTCTTTTAATAAGCACAACTGTGACCTTGAAGGCTTTAGCAAATGCCTTTGCTTTCCAGCTGTTTTTGTTTATTTATTTATTTTTTTTCATTGTAGAACTTTAATTTAGAGTAGTTCCTCCCTGGATTCATTGTTCGACAAATTACACTCATGCTGCTGTCATACCACCCTACCCGTTTCTTTGAGAAGTGATTTTCCTCTGTGAGAGAGGTTCCTGTTGACACAAAATCACCGAATGTTAGATGAGACCTTGGAGGGCTTTGTACTCAGAGTGGTTTTAAATGGAGAAAGATCACTGCTGCAAAATTTATACTAGTAGATAAGACGGACTGCCAAACTCCTGTTCTTCACTAGGAAAAGTCCTATAGGTTCTATAAAGGACATCCACAACCCAAATTAATAATTACGACGTTGATAATAATTACCAGCTCAGCTCAACTCTGTCCCAGATTCCAAAACTCACAAGTAGGACATTTGAAAAGGAGTCTTGAAGCTCCCAAAGATGTTTTATTAAATCATTTCAAAATGAATAATATCAAATATGGTTTGTGATATTTGGAGGGCAGAGAGGACATACTAACTTTCCCTTCATGGGTGGTCTTCTATTCACTTACATTAAAATATAAGGCACTGACAGATGAATTGCTTAATAAAACTCAACATCCAAAAGCCCCTTAGCTGAGCAATATCCTCAGACTCTTGTGAATTCCTGAAGTTCCCTTGACAGGCTCAGTTCATTAAAACTCTTCACCTGGTGGGCAGAAATTGTCTCCAGGCTCAAGATGAATGAAAAAGAACAGAATACTAAATTTAAGAGGTCCAGGTTATATTCCCATTATTGACAGATAACAAATTGAGACTCAAAGAGGCTGAATGAACTGGGTAACTCGGCTGCATAGCGCAAAAGCTGACACCAAATCCTAAACACGTATTCTTTCTCCTTTCTAGACTTCTAGTTCAATGCCTGCTCACTTTCTTCTCTAATCTCACCATCTCCATCTATTCTTAAAAAAAACAGAATAAAACAAAACAACAACTAAAAGCTGTCACCAAATAGATCAGTCACAAATCCAGTCCCTTCTCTCCGTTTCCACTGGCATCTTCCCGGTTCAATACCACAATCTCTTGCCTAGGTAACTGTAGCAGCTTACTAACTTCTCTTTTTGTCTCTAGTCTTGCCTTACCTTTCTGCCCATATCAAATATGATGTGGGTTGTCTCTGTAAAAATATCCCCTTATTTAACACCCTTTGAATGAACCTCATTGTCTTAAGGTGTAAGACAATGAGCAGAAGATACAAGACCTTTGAAAGTTTAGCCAAATTTTTCTCTTCAGGTTTATGCTGTATAGATTTTGGTTGTTGGCTTCTCAGCTCTCCATCCTTCTTCACTCTGATATGTGTTTGGGAAGCTGATAAGCATGGACCACATATGGCTTCTGACTGGGTATGGCAAAGGGAGAACACTAGCAGGGGATGAGGGGCAGAATAACAGTGAGAATGGGCATTTATTTGCTGAATTCCTCACTGCAGTCTCATCAGGAGAATCTTTGTCTTCAGTCAGATAATTGCTCCCTCTCCTTGTCCCTTTGTGTCTACGAGGGGTAACAATCCCATACTTTATAGTCCTGGAGTATCTCTCAAGTGTTAATACATCTTGCTCACTCTTTGGTAAATAATCCCTATGCTGAATTCTACACAAATTATTCACTTCGAGTCTATCAGTTGTTCCTTGCCAGTCTGATATTTGTCCAATCCCCAGTTGATGCCTTAATTTACAATTACAATTTGCAATATATTCAATATAATCCATTATATTCAATATAATTCAATTATATTGAATAATGATAGTCTCTGAAACAAATGTGTCCTGTTCATTCTTCTCTGAAGCTTTGTGCCTGTTGTTTATTTCTGTCTGAATTGCAGATGTGTGTGTGTCTGAATTGGATTCCTAGTTCCCATTGCCCCAAACTCCAGGTCCTAGACTAACTAACTGCTCCTAGACTCCTTCCAATTGAATGCAAATGGCTGCACAGACATCTCTAAGCGCCCTGTGCTTCCTGCTATTGGATCACCCCTGAGAACATGCTGTCGTGTGTTCCCTAGTAGAGGCCAGGAGCTGTATCATTAATCCTCATAAACTCAGTACCTAGCACAGATCCCAGAACAGCATAGCTACTCAATAAATCTTATTTCAATAAAATATATCTTTATTTGAATGTGGAGGTCTCTCACTTCCTGTTCTTACTTGGCTTGAAACTTTCCCTGGACTTTCCCAGGGAGTTATTATAATTACCAGATGCAGGGCAAATACCAGAAACTGTGAAAAGAATGCTGCTGTAATCCTTGAGAAGCTCAAAGTCCATGGTCTAACTCCCAGGCTATTTAAGGGCTCAGAGAAGATGATATGTAAGTAAAAATGCATTTTAAATAAGATATTGAAACCAAATATAATTTAGTTTCAAAACAGAAATTAATATTTTGAAGAAGGCATCACAAAGCCAGATCCCTTTATCTAAAGTACAAGATTGCCCTGGAAATCAAACATCTGATTATTTCTGCCAGTTTCTAAAATCTGTCGGTGACTGCTGACTCAAAAACAAAACCATAAACAACACAGTTCAAAGGTATTCTTAACAAGCATCTGGTCCTTGCAGGTAACTTCCTGATGCTACACGACAGAGCAGGGAAAATCACGCTGCAGTTCAACCATTCTATTCAAGTTTCAGTGGCTTTCTAATTAAGTTAGGGCAAAACTGACATCACATTCTAGCATCACCTCACATTTTGCTTTAAAGATTTTATCGGATATACCTCACATTTTGTATAAAGATTTTGTCAACACAGTTTGTGCCATGGGTTTGGGAATTGTAGCACTTTTCATGATAAGGATGATGGCAAACTTAAGTGTAGAGATTAAGTATAAAATTGTTATATGACAGCTTCTTAGAAGCTTTGAACATCTGAGTCAGAGTCTGTGATATAGTTTAAAGCAGGTAGGTTTTGTGGTTGTTATTTTCTGTTCCCATCTGCAAGGTTGTGTTTTTGAATAGCAATCTCCCTGTCCACACTTGAAGGCAAAGTTCCCTATAAAGGGCTGTCATACTACCCTTTTACTAGCTTCGAACATCAGTTCTATCCTATAGGACATTGCACACTAATATATTTTAGAAATTACATACAAAGAACCAACATTTAGAACAGTTTTTTAAACTTTTATTTTAGGTTTAGGGATATATGTGCAGGATTGTTATACAGGTAAACTGTTTCAGGGCTTTGATGTCTAGATTATTTAGTCACCCAGGTAATAAGCATAGTTCTCAATAGATTTTTTTAAAATCCTCTCCTTCCTCTCACCCTCCACCAACAAATTGGCCCCAGTGTCTGTCATTCTTTTCTTTCTGTCCATGTGTTCCCACAGAAATGATTTTTAATAAATTAGTGTGAATCAAGATTGTTTCTATTATAGCTTCATTCTTACTTTTGCTTGCATTGCAGATTGCTGTCTTCATTAGGAATGAAAGGAGTGACCTTATCGTAAATGCGGAGAGAAACCCACAGAACCCACAGCCCATCTCATTTATGTCACATGTGACTGTTCACCGGGTGAGCTGCAAGGAAAATGTGAATGACCACCATATTTCACCAATTGTAAAAGGCAGATATTTCCGTATTTTTATATCCCTGAATTAAGGTTGCATCTTACAGTTACTCATATCTTATAGTTATAGCAGGAATTATAACTATAATTTTAAAATGGAATTTTAAAATGGAATATAACATATAACACTGTATCATACATTAGCTGCATTTTAGACTCAAAGTTAATTACTCCAGGACACATATCCCACTCTTCACTTTGAAATTTCTCTCTAGTCAGGCTCAAAGGTTTCTACAATATTGTCTGTCCTTCTTCTCTCACTGGTCCCGTCATACTATTAACTCATTTAAAAATATTGATTGTCTATTTTGCGCCAGATCTCATATTCTTCTAAAGTGGTTCCATTTATAAAATAGGCATTGCACCTAATTTGGAGCAGTTCAAGGTCTTTCAGAACTTATCTTTCAAGTAAGCCCATGTGAGGCATTTGTTTGAACAAGATCCTCTGAAAATTGTGTTGGATTCTAACTACAAGTGGGTCGTTTGGGAAGGAGAAGCCATTTCTTAATGAATGGCAGTAAGCCTCATACCAGCATATGTAAAATCACAGTAGTACTATCGCATGGCTGGAAGCACATAAGCATTGGCTACCAGATCCCCTGAGACAGGTGCAGGGCTGAGAAAGCCCTCCCTAGATTTGACCTGGATATGATCCAGGTTTTTAGAAATACAATTAAAAACTTTACCTAAAATTATGTGTTCCATTATAGTATTAAAATGACATTTCTCTTGTACCCTCAACTCCCAGGTTAGAGAAAATTAGTGTTGGAAACATTTGTTGACTTTGTTCTTTTTTTTTTTTTGTTGTTCTGGTATTATAAAATATAGCCTAAAGAAAGTCCTGGGTAACTGCTCATAGCTATATGTCAAATAAATTATTTTATCAGAGTGTTAAACAATTTTTTTAGAGCTCACATTTTCTCTAAAACTCTTGATGGAAAATTAACATTTTAACAGGATACAGAATTAAAAACAAATACTTTAAGAAATTACTGTTAGAGGAATTAATCAAAATACTTAGAGGCAGCAGATTTGTTCTGAAAATAATCCTGATAGTTTCTGTCTTGAAAGGGGGAAATATTCACCTTTTAAAATTCCATACTATAAATATATTCTAAAGCAAAATTCTGGCTCTTGCATTGTTCTTTTATATCCAGAAAGGAAAATCGCTTTTGATTTGGGGTTGGCTTTTAACAGAAATCACAAAAGTTTCCATTTGTGTACCGTAGGCTGGATTTGGGCCTATGACACTAAAGATATATCTTCAGTTTTAACAGACGTTAGATGTTTAACCTCTGTTAAAACTGAAGGTATATCTTTAGCAGCATGAGAACCCAAGATGTAGACAGAGGTCTCAGACAGACAAACATGGTAGCTAGTAGACCTTGCTTTTTCAGCCTTTGAGAATGAGAGCTGTGTCTTTGTTCCCCGTGCCTAGCAAAGGGCTGGAACACAGGAGGCACAATAAATGTACAATTGAGTTTCTCCAACTAAAGAGAGATAGAAAATTGTTACCTTGCATATCAGCGAAAAGTAACGGTATTAGAATTGCTATCCAAAAATACTCAATAGTGATAGTGTATGTTTGTCTGGAATGTAGATGTAGATAATAAATAGAAGTAGATCCACATGAAGTTTTGAGAGCACACTTGGCAGTATACAATGTCCATTTATTTCCTTGACATTGTGTTTTGCTCGGTTACTCGGATGTTGACAAATGCTATTATCATATTTTCTTCTTAGAAGCAATATGGATTGTAAGACCAATCTTGGGAGATTTCACTGAATGACTTTTTCATAATGAGTTCTGATTTGAGCCTATTTGTCTTTGGCATTCTTCTTTGTGTTCTATGGCAATGCTGATTCCACTGTGTTTCTCTTATAAATTTGAAAAATGAAGAAAAATGAGATTGTGTATCTTTAATTATCACCATTTAAGAAAAAATATATGTGCCATATATTTTGCCAAGGCTATCTTTTCTAAACAAACTGCCTGCTAATTTGTGGGACACCTTCTGAGTCATTATTAGCAATGCTTTTGTTTGCTATTGCCTATTAGAATCTTAATTTCTTACATGTATTTTCTTCCATTTTTTACTCGATTCTCTTGTCATTTTTTAATGGCTTTTTAATATTCGTATTTACCAATAGTAAATACAGTTATTATTTTTTCTTAGTTGCTCACAGTAACATACACTCATCGGAGAGTCTGGAGTTCGGAAGACAAAATAGGTCTCACTGGAATAAATCAACTGTCCACAGCACTGCATTCCTCCTAGAGGTCCAGTGAAGACCTGTCTTCAAAGCCAGCGATGCCCCATCTAGTCTTTCTTGGACTGTCACTCTGGTCTCTGCTTCTGTCATAACATCTTCTTTGACTGTCCTGCCTCTCTTGATTATCAAAAAGCCCTTGCAATTAGATTGGGCACATCCAGATAATCCAGGATTGTCTTCTCATCTCAGATCCTTAATTTTGTTACATCTGAAAAGTTCTATTTGTCATGTAAGGTGACATAATCACAGGTTTTAGGCATTGGGATATGGAGATTTTGGGATTAATTATTCTGTAGTGTTCTGTTTTTTAGGATAAAATGTTTTTCCCCTCCACTCAACTTTTAAGTTCTAGGGTATGTGTGCAAAATGTGCAGATTTATTACATAGATATATGTGTGTCATGGTAGTAATAATTCTTAGATCAGAGAATTATCCCATCACCTGGGTATTACAACTATAATTCAGTTAGGTTCTTGTTCTCATGGAGCTTATTTTCAACTGGGAGAAGGAGGACCATGGCAAATGAATAAGAAAATCATATGTGATGACAAATGCTGTGAAGAAACTAAAACGGGCTATCATTTTACTATGAAAAGGTGGTATGCTCTGAGGGTCAAAAGCAGGAGAATTTGAATCTCAGCGCTAACACTTTGCCATGTGATCTCTGGCAAGTTATTGAGCCTTTCTGTGCTTTGGTCTCTTCATCTCTGAAAAGGAAATAATCATAGGCCCTATCTCATAGGCTTGTTTTAGGGATTACATTAATGAATATGTGGAATACATAAACCCTGTCTGGTATATAGTAGGGACTTTGCAACATTAACTTTCATTATTTTAGTAATTAATACTTACTGGATACTTTCTATGAGCCAGGAATTATGATTATAATCTGTCCATCAAAATTACTCTATGAAGTATATGTTAGTCCCTTTTTACAGATGAGAAATCTGAAGGTTGGAGACGCTAAATAACTTTTACAATGTCATGCAGCTAGCCAAGTAGCAGAAGCACTGCACTTGACTTCTGTTCTATCCTCAGAGAGCTCTGTCTCTCTTCACAAGAAGTTTTATTTTTTCTGAATATTTACTGTCCAGGGGCTCAATAATTAAGCCCATTATATCCACAGTCTTACATTTGTGACTAGACAGATAATACACATTTACTGACAATAAAACTCATCCTTCTTAGCCTTTTTTCTGATTTTTTTTCTTTTGCAAAAGAAACAATTTTGCTGCTGCCTAAAGTCAGACTGACTATAACCTCAGTAATATCTTTTATATGCATTTGACCTTATTCAAATAGAATTTATTAATTATGAACCAAACACGTCGCTCCTGAAAGGTTGTGTGCAGTTTCCTGTTGCGTCTGTGCCTTCGACATTAGATGCTTTAGAAAGTATTTCCATTTGTGATCAATCCCCCAGATTTCACCCATTTAGTTGAAATTCAAAATTGCGATTATTTTTCTTTTCATAACCTTTTCAGATGTCTCTTTTCTTCTCCTAACCACAGTTCCATTTAGACCAAATAACATTTAGAAATTCTCACTTCGATGGTAATCTGCTTGCTTTTATACCCAGTTTTAAACCATAATCACTACCCTCTTCCCTCTATTGCTCAGAGAGTTGGTGTATATTTTATGAAGCAATGACTTTGCCGGATTTAAGAAAAGTGCTCTCTTAGAGCAAGGGAGCATTCTAAAGCCCCAGGGCTTAGCAGCACAATGTGGCTCAGCAGATCCTGAGGTCATGCATGGAAGTTTAATGAGGCTGTGAAGGAAAAGCGCTATAAAATCCATGAATTTAGCCTATACTAGTTAAATGAGCATGGCCTTTTTCTTCTTCTGAAGAAGTGGGGAATAGGTGAGGACCCAGAGGTTGGCAGTTAAGATCTGGCTGTTGGCCCCTCTGGGAGATGTGGTGTTTCAAATGGACATGAGACTCAGGTAGGCTATTGTCAGAATTTTGCCTCTGCTACTTAATTGTTGTGTAACTTTCTTGGGATTTTATTCCATCATTCACAGAATGGGAATAACAATGTTTACAGTGTTTCGTGAGAATTAAATGGCATAACGTACATAAATATTTAGACACCCTGGGCACTCCATAATGATAACAAGTACTGAAATTAGTTACTACCTATTCTTTCCACATTCACTAGTAGGTTTTTTTTTTTTTCCTGAATCCTTGAACCCAGTTCATTTCTTCCTAAGTGTACCTTCACGACGGTGTAGAGCAAAAGCTCTCCTTTGGCTTTCTCAAACTGTTTACCATTTATTTTTATTATTTTAAGGATTAGCATCAGCTTCTTCACATGAACTAACCCATTTTCCTGATGCGTAGGCTTGAAAATATTATTGGTACTCAGATTTTTATGGATCGATTGGATTGAATCATTCATCAAACGTTTATTGACTTCCTACTAGAATCACTCCTTTCCCAAAGCTCATAGTCTCTGGGGAGGTCAGATGCTTGTTTACATTAAGTACAAGCCTGAGGGAGAAAGGCAACAACGCCAGATGCAGAGATAACAAAGAGGACGCGGTGTTCCTCTCCTGGGGATGGAGGGTATGGTTAGGGAAGGCTTTCTACAGCAGACCGTCTCTAGCTTGTTCTTTGAAAGAAAAGGTATGTTAAGCAGGCAAAGGAAGAAGGAAATTCTCCGCAGGTAATAATTACTAAGCCACAGAGGATGAAACATCAAGGATTGTGGGGTGAATGATGAGCACTTTGGTGTCATTTGAGTAAACATTCAAGAGAGGTATAGCTGGGGAGAAGGTAAGAGGAGACATACATTTGGATGTATGCATTTAGATGAAAGTGCCTAAGAAAACTGCCTGACATATAGTAAACGCTTGATAAATGCATTTATTCTTTTTTCTAAAGATCAGCTCTTGTTTTATAAAATAAGACACATTATACTTTAAAGCCAGATATTATACTTGCTTTTTTTTTTTTTATAGCTTGTTTTGTACTCTCGGGCTTTCTGTAAATTTTTACTTTTTATTTTTGGTTTATAGTTAAGAAAGTCAAAGACGGCACAATACAAATTGGGAGGAAATTTTAACAGCTTAAGGAAAAAAATTACAACAATGTATCCTTAATATTTCAACACCAACAACCACAAAATGAATAAGAGATTAACAAGAAAATCCAATTTTTTTTGCTTCCAATAAGAAAATTAAATATCCACATGTCAGCAGACTATTAAAAACTTCTTCTGTTGACTCTACCAGAAAGAGGGAAAAACGGGTTCCTAATGATGAACAGAGCTATCCAAGTTGAAAACATTCGATTTTCCTCAGCAATTTTCTCTACGTGTCCTTCTGCCTCCTGCACCCCTCCTAATAATCACACCTTCACTTCTCTGGAATTTGTTTCAGTTTTGTTTCGATAATGATTGTGTAGACACACTACTTTCATTTTCTTACTAATAGTTACCTAAAGAACTATTTATCCGCAATTTTATAGATAATTGTGTTTCTTCTAGAATGCTCTTTGTGTTTCTGCTGCGTATTACTAAGTGTACAACAGTGGGGAATTGTCTCTGAAACTTTTTTTGCATGCTGGGAAAATCTCCCAAAATGAATAACATCTATTTTTAAGAAATTCCAATATGTCTTTATCTTTTTTCGTAGGATATTCAAACATTTAAAAGAAAAGAAAAATACAGCAATGCATTGCTTAACAAAGGATATGTCCTGAGAAACGGGTCTTTCGGCATGGGAACATCTCAGAGTGCACTTACACAAACCTAGATGATATAGCCTAATAGACACCTAGGCTATGTGGTGTGGTCTCTTGCTCCTGGGCTACAAATATGTACAGCATGTTACTGTGCTGAATACTGCAGGCAACTGTAACACAACAGTAAGTACTTGCGTATCTAAACATATAAAAGGTACTACAGCCGGGTGCGGTGACTCACGCCTGTAATCCTAACACTTGAGTAGGTCAAGACGGGTGGATCACGAGGTCAGAAGTTCAAGACCAGCCTGGCCAAGATGGTGAAACTCCATCTCTACTAAAAATGCAAAAATTAGCTGGGCGTGATGGCGGGTGGCTGCAATCCCAGCTTCTTGGGAGGCTGAGGCAGAGAGTTGCTTGAGCCTGGGAGGTAGAGGTTACAGTGAGCCGAGATTGTGCCAATGCACTCTAGCCTGGGTGACAGAGCGAGATTTGGT
>NW_016107489.1:1656428-1718951 GCF_001604975.1 Cebus imitator | reverse complement strand
TGAGCTGAGATTGCACCACTGCACTCCAGCCTGGGTGACAGAGCAAGACACTGTCTCAATAAAAGGAAAGAAAAGGAGAGGAAAGGAGAGGAAGGGAGGGGAGGGGAGGAGAGGGGAGGGGAGGGGAGAAGGAAGGGAGGAAGGAAGGAGAAAGAAAGAGAGAGAGAGAGAGAGAGAGAATCTATTTAACAGTGTAAAATATATCTAACACTATAAAATTATTTCTGATTTGGGAAAATATCTTTAGGCATGAAGAGCAGTTTTCAGTGGTAAGCCAACTAAGAAATAACAGTTTCATTCCTTAACTCCCCCAGCCATTATGCATTCTCCTGTTAAGCAGTTTTTCTTCTTTAAAATACTACCAGTAATATTTACCTGTGTTCCTCTATGGTCTTAGTTTTAGATTTTATTTAGATAAGTTTCTCATTAATTTAACTGGCTATTAATAGAGGCAAGAGGAAACTTTGATCAGTGGAGATGAAGAAGATATTTGACTTCTCAATGTACACATTTTAATATTATTTTGATTTTCGAACCCATGTATTATGTATTAAAAAATAAAGTTAAAATAATATACCACCAAGCATTCACTCATCAAATAGGCAAATAAGTTTTATCGAAATACATTAGCAAACTTATGGAGAGCCTGATAATTCTGGATTGCTCCAACTAGTTATTATTTGGATAATAAAATTAAATAGAGTATGATGCTGAAGAAAGGGCACAAGGAATGGAATCAGAGCATCTGTGTGCAGGTTCGGCTCATAGTATTTACTAGTTGTGTGACCTTGAGCAAGTCACTTAACTTCTGTGAGCTTTGCTTCTCCTATCTATGAAATTAGAATGATGATAATACCACCAGTCTATTTACCTCTTGGAGTTGTTCTATATATTCAATGAGAAACACAAGTGAGAGCCCTTTGTAAACTGCAAAGTCTTATACTTGTGCTAGTTAATATTTTGTATTTCACTGAATGTCTCCAAGATTCTACTTTCAAATTCTCAAAGCCACTGTTAAGTTTATTAGGAAATGTATCGAATGGGTTGCTTAATCTTTTGTTTCCATGCACCAAACAACCAATGTGAAACTGAGCGTGTGTCTGTCTTTAGTTAACCTGGTCAACAGGAGTGCCAGAATCATTCTTGAAAGCAAAGAAAATCTACTCCCATGGAATGGCTATTTTTATAGCATTGAATATCAATATTTGGGAGCTCTAGTTAACTAACACAACTCCCAACAGGTATTTCAGTGGGGATAAATTTACTTTGCTACCCATAGTTCAAAGAAAACTGCAAGGTATGGACATTTGTTTGGCGCATTTGTTCATTCCACAAATATGTACTGAGTGCCCACTCTGCGCTGGGTGCTCCTCTAGGCCTTCAGACATGCCCATGAGCAAGACAGACAAAATGTGGTGCTCTCATGGAGTTTACATTCTAGTGGAAAAATAGCTGAACTTACAGCTTTTTTCATTCTGAGCATGCAAACACCTTAATCTGAAGAGCATTTCTTGCCTTCTGATAAACAGCTTTAAAACTGTGTTTTGGTGGTGGAATCCTTCCTTCATGTATCCAAGACCAAACATGAAAAACAAATAAAGGTTGCTCTGGTTGGAGTGGGACTGGGGCCAGGGGCCAGGGTGTCTCCTCCTGCACTCTCCATCCCTGCCCCTGCCATCCCTCTGCTAGACCCCAGGACTCTTCCGAGGATGGTTTATATGAAACTTCCACATAGCGCATTATCTCCACGTCAGTTTTGTTACTGAAGGCACCCTTTAAACGCCTGCATCCACAGTCTCCCAAGGGTTTTCTCAAGTTCCTTTTCCTCTCTGGGTCTGCTTATCTCTCTCCACATAATAGCCATATTATAGGGTTTCTGATAATTATGACAATAACGATAGTAATCACTTATGGAAGACATACTGTCTAACAGAACAGTGCCAGGCACTTTATGTGTATTCCTTCACAGAATCCCCAGAGTCATCCTATGAGACAGGTGTGAATCATCATTTTACAGATACGGGATGAGATGACAAGAAGTGACGTAATTTTCCAACACTACAGAACTGTTAATGGTGGAGCTGGAATTCGAACATGTCTATCTGATTTCACAGCAGAAATTCTTTTTTTTTCTTTCTGTATTTCAGGCCCATCAGCAGGAAGTAAGGAATTCTTAACTAGTACTGCTTCCCAAACTCTGTGAAGCTTCTGGACCCTCTCAGGGATAGCTCTAAGTACAGTGCAAAGGTCTGACTGGAGCAAAGGCGAGTACAATGTTCACTCAAATATGTATACTGTTGAAGGGTATTACACTAGCTGTCATTTACGGGTGGCCGACTCCATTCTGAACATTATACATCCATTTTCTTTTTTTTTTTTTTTTTTGAGACGGAGTTTCGCTCTTGTTACCCAGGCTGGAGTGCAATGGCGCAATCTCGGCTCACCGCAACCTCCGCCTCCTGGGTTCAAGCAATTCTCCTGCCTCAGCCTCCTGAGTAGCTGGGACTACAGGCACGCGCCACCATGCCCAGCTAATTTTTTGTAGTTTTAGTAGAGACGGGGTTTCACCATGTTGACCAGGATGGTCTCGATCTCTTGACCTCGTGATCCACCCGCCTCGGCCTCCCAAAGTGCTGGGATTACAGGCTTGAGCCACCGCGCCCGGCCTATACATCCATTTTCACTAATTCTTCCGGCACCTCTGGAAGGTAAATATGATTACCCCTATGTTCTTGGTGAAGAACCTCCGGAACAGAAAGGTTGTCACTTACTTGAGGCCTCACAGCTAGTAAGGGGTGAGCCCTCTGTTTGCCTTTATGTCAACTTGGAGGGAAGTTATTCCTAGAGCTAAACCACAGGCCCGAGTTCCACATCCCTCAAAAGAGCAACAACAATTTTAAAAAGAGACAGAAAACATAGTCTTCCTAGCCTGCATCTGCTCCTAATCCAGGCCCTACTCCAAGCCACTACTGTCGGACTCGGTTCTCATTTACAGCTGGGTGCTAAACTTTCTCACTCCGCCAGCATGAACCCCCCTAACTGTTTTTCCTTGTCTGACAAATTTTGTCCCTCCACATCCATCTCTTGGCATCTTTTTCTTTTGCTTTCTCCCCACCCATTCCAAACCATTTTATTTTTTTCCTCTCCACCCCTTTTATCATAGTATGAACCTGTTTATATTCTCTTCCTTTTATGAGAAACAGGGTAATGCACGGGTTGTTCTATAGCCTTTCTGTCTGAGGCTGAAACCTTCTTTTACTCTACTGGATAATTGTTTAACCTTGGGAAAACCAGTTATGCTTTCTGTGTCTTGGTTTCCTCATCTGCAAAATGGGTAAAGGAATATAATCTATATCATAAGTTTTTGCAAAGTTTAAATGAATTAATACATGCAGAGGTTTTAGAACAGAGTCAGGCATGTAGTGAATGCTTCACACATGCGAGTTTTAATTATTCTCTTTCTTTTAACCATGTCCCATTCTCTCTTTATCTTTCTTTTTCTTTCATCTATATTTTACTCTGCTTTAGCTAAACATTTTTTTAAAGTGAAAACAGTTGCTATAAAATAAGTTCATTGTCATTTTTTTTTTTTTTAACTTGGTCTACCTTTAAATGCCTACTATTAGTCAGACACTGTACTAAGGAATAAGAAGAAATGTAAAGATGAATAAAACCTGATTTTCTGCAAAGGGTTTGCTAGCTTTTTAACTAGTAAATAATGCTTTCCATGTTTTTCTTTTCTTTTTTTTTTGAGACGGAGTCTTGCTCTGTCGCCAGGCTGGAGTGCAGTGGCACAGTCTCGGCTCACTGCAACCTCCGCCTCCTAGGTTCAAGCGATTCTTCTGCCTCAGCCTCCCGAGTAGCTGGGACTACAGGCACGTGCCACCACACCCGGCTAATTTTTGTTTTTT
The DNA here is from genome assembly GCF_001604975.1 of Cebus imitator. Lineage (NCBI taxonomy): Eukaryota > Metazoa > Chordata > Mammalia > Primates > Cebidae > Cebus > Cebus imitator. The sequence continues at coordinate 1,715,040 of NW_016107489.1, read as the reverse complement.
TAGTAGAGACGGGGTTTCATCATGGTGAGAATGGTCTCGATTTCTTGACCTTGTGATCCGCCCGCCTCGGCCTCCCAAAGTGCTGGGATTACAGGCATGAGCCACCACGCCCGGCCTGCTTTCCATGTTTTAATGAAATGGATGGATTTATGTATTTGTAGGCCAATATTTATGTCTATTGGTTTTATCACCTACCTCCCTCCCCGAAACTATCTACTTCCCAAAGTGCTGGGATTACAGGCTTGAGCCACCACGCCCGGCCTGCTTTCCTTGTTTTAATGAAATGGATGAATTTATGTATTTGTAGGCCAATATTTATGTCTATTGGTTTTATCACTTACCTCCCTCCCTGAAACTATCTACTTCTCTCTACCTATTCTGCCATCATTCTTTATTTTTGACTTTTTTTAGAGACAGGGTCTCGTTCTGTCCCACAAGCTGCATTGCTGTGATGTGATGCATCCTTCAACTCCTGGTCTGCCATCACTCTTACCCAACCCGCACCTCACCTTGACTCGTGCCTTTCAACTGGTCCTGCTCCAGCCTCTTCTGCGCTTTCTGGCCTCCTCTCTATTCAGCAGCCAGAGCCATCTTGGTGAACAGCAAATCTGATCTTGCCAGTCTCAGGCTTAAAGCCTTTCAAAGGTCCTTTCATCATTTTTAGGAGAAACAACTGAGAGCTTTGCACAGTCCTGTGTGATGTGTCTCTTCTTCTCTCTCCTGCCTCTTAGACACAGTGTTTCTCTCACATTCCCTAGTTTGCTTTCAGTCCCTCCGTGGCACCATCCTCTCTCTTTCAGATATCGTTCAGATATCTTTCCCTCCTGAAATAGTCTTCCTCAAAACTCCTTTTTCTGCTGTGCTTTGACAATGCCTACCCAACCTTTAGATTAAAGAAAGTATTATTCCCATGAAACGCCTTCTTGACCCTCTACTCTAGGTCAGAGTTTTTGTTTATCTTAGTTGGGTCTAGTTTAGTATCCTCTGAGTACATTTGAGTACCTAGACTTTAAGGATCCAAGTTCTCTTCTTTATCTTGAGCATTCACTTTGTATAATTCATTAGTGTGATTTTTTTTTTTTTTTTTAATAAAGACGGGGTTTCACCGTGTTGGCCAGGCTGGTCTTGAACTCCTGACCTCAGGTGATCTGCCCGCCTTGGCCTCCAAAGTGCTCGGATTACAGGTGTGAGCCACCACGCCCGGCCTCATTAGCGTGATTTTACTTGGCTGACTCTAGGTCTATTAGGGAAGGAAGGGGCCATGTCTATTTGGCTCATCATTCTATCTCCAGTGTGCAAGGCAGCATGCCACTCACTGGAATAATTTAATAAATATTAGCTGAATAAAGATTGAATGAATAGTGTTCTGCCATTGCTTAATTTTACCAATGTGCCAGAAATTATTTATTAATAAAGTAAATTACTTTTAGCAGTGGGGATATGATAAATGTGAGGAAACTGATTGCAGAATCAGAGGTTATCTTGAAACAAAGTATTATTTGGAATTTTTGTCTTTTAAAGACTTAGGTAATGAGTCTATCAGGAATTCTATGTTAATTAGGAACCTAAAAAACACATGAAAGATGTATACTTTCTATTTGTTGGGCTTGGCTTTCCACCCTAAATCTGCCACTACTTACGATTCTAACACTTTAAGATAGCTCCACTATTACAGCTTTCTGCATTTTTAATGTCCTGAAATTGATTTTTTATGTTACTTTTTTTAGCCTCATAAAATCTATTTGCAAGCTTAGCAATTACAATTTAATTTATTAAACTGATAAGATTTAGGCCACAAGGGTCCTAGAAACAAAAAGATCACGAACAGGAAGCTGTTAATCTTGAAACCCCCAACAAACAATAAACGCTTCTACTGAATTAAACTTAAAATCATTACTGAATGGTTCAAATCCCATGGGACACAGACACAGCCATTTACACAGATACAGATAATACCCCTTCCTCTGAGCGGGTTAAAGTAGAATTTCTGTGTGTTTAAAATGTATGGGGGAGAAAAGGAAACATTTAGAAATTACCTGCTTGTAATAATTGTTCTTTGATGGCACATTTTAATTAGAAGACACAATAAACTAAACTTCTTAAAACATCAGCTGGAAAGGGCCATAAAACTAATCTCTAACCACCTGAATTAACAAACAATGGAATCCATGTTCACAAAAGTGATATGACTTAGGCGTGGTCAATAAAGTTGCAGAGTGAGGGGCAGGACAGGAAAAGTGCCTCATTACTCCTTATGAAATTTGAGGACTGAGAAACAGAGATATTCAAACAGATGTGGGGGTAAACTACACTGGGCACCCAGAATAGAGAGTGAAGTCAGAAAGTTTTGAAGTTGTCTTGCTTTATAGTCCTCTTTGCATATCTCTGTGGAACATTCTTTTACAGTTCTCTAACACCTTGAAATTCCCTATCAAACTGAAGGATTATCTAGTGAAGATCTATGTTCATTTTGTAATACTTGTATAGTCAAGAGCAGGATTAGAACCCTTTATTTCCGCCCATTTGATCTGGGTGTTGTTAATGACAGGTGTGAATCTAAGAAGTCTCCTTGTTGTCAAGATGTCTCTAGCACAAGGATTTGGCTTTTCCTGGTATTAATGAATGACTGATTTATGTCACTAAATATCAAGATACCCCTCAAATAATATAAAATCACAAGATGAAACCACCAAAGATAAATATACTTTATTATGGAATGAAAGTTGTTACCGGGATGGGAACTATAATTATACAATGAGAGGAGGCCATATCTATTATTTTTTTATTTTTTTGAGACGGAGTTTCACTCTTGTTACCCAGGCTGGAGTGCAATGGCGCAATCTCGGCTCACCGCAACCTCCGCGTCCTGGGTTCAGGCAATTCTCCTGCTTCAGCCTCTTGAGTAGCTGGGATTACAGGCATGCGCCACCATGCCCAGCTGATTTTTTGCATTTTTAGTAGAGACGGGGTTTCACCATGTTGACCAGGATGGTCTCGATCTCTTGACCTCGTGATCCACCCGCCTCGGCCTCCCAAAGTACTGGGATTACAGGCGTGAGCCACCGCGCCCGGCCCACATCTATTATTAATCTATAATAAGCTTTGTAAATAGTTTTAACTCCTTTGATATGAGTTAAAAATGTAGCATTCCCAGGATAGATAATGAAATGAAGAGTTTTCTGAGTTAGGAGTTAGGAAGTGATACCTGCTTTTGTCCTCATGCTATTACTCTAGGTCAAAAACTGGCTTTTGGGCATGGGAAGAGGGATGCTGCATGATTAATTATTAAGGTATCTGGAAAGGACCTTTCATGAATGAATCCACAGACTGTTCAGGAATCATCTTCTAGTCATATTCTACGACGTTACGTGTTAGGTGGAGGTTGGAGAGCAAACAAAGGCAAAGAGGAGGTGGCTATTTAAAGGATACAATGAGTGAAGAGACTCCCTGGGAAACGTCTAGTTGCTGGCAGAGACATTTTTCTATTAGTAGAATGTGTATGTGTGTGGGAGAGAGTTGCGGAGAAGGAAATGTCTAAGCAATAACAATCTAGGATCATGTAAAGTTTTATTTAAGCTTCTTTCCTAATATTTCAGTAAAAATTAGAATATGATAACTAGATTAATTAGAACAGACCGTAACATATTAGGTGAAATTTAATATTTGGCAATAAAGAGCATCACTAAAGATGAGCTGATTGATGACATAAATGAATGGATAAGCGGCTGTCCGGCTGGACAAAGGCTGTGCACAAAGAAGTTAGGATGGAAAAGGGAAAAATTATATTATAATGAACTATTTGTTGAAATATCACTATTTCCAGATCTGTGGCTATTTTAAAAATTAACTATAGTTTCCTACACTTATAATGCTGTCACATATACAACATTCAGTTGTGATACAGGAAAAACAGCAATGAACAACAACAGTAACATGCTAGAAATGAAAGTAATGAAAAAGCGGTGAGGTGCCCTAAGAAATTTTTTGACCCCTTTATGTCCATTTGATTATAATAATCTCGTCAAATTCCATCCCTTAGGCTAATAAAGCCATGCCCCGGCCGGGCGCGGTGGCTCACGCCTGTAATCCCAGCACTTTGGGAGGCCGAGGCGGGTGGATCACGAGGTCAAGAGCTCGAGACCATCCTGGTCAACATGGTGAAACTCCGTCTCTACTAAAAATACAAAAATTAGCTGGGCATGGTGGCGCGTGCCTGTAATCCCAGCTACTCAGGAGGCTGAGGCAGGAGAATTGCCTGAACCCAGGAGGCGGAGGTTGCGGTGAGCCGAGATCGCACCATTGCACTCCAGCCTGGGTAACAAGAGTGAAACTCCGTATCAAAAAATAAATAAATAAATAAATGAAGCCATGCCCCATCATGAGCTATTATATTACATTTTAAAAATCAAGGAAATTACTAACTGCTCAGCTAGCCTCAGCTTCAACAGCTATGCCAATTTCAAGATATTAAACCGCTTTCCTATCTAGATGCTGAACTTCAGTTCCTGCATCTGTGAAATGAGTAAACTGGACAGGATGATCTTCCAGGATTCTTATAACTTTTAATATCTATTTCTTAGTGATTCTAGTTAAACTGCATAGAATCTATCAAGTTAACTAGGTTGCACATTCATTTCTTATGTATTAAAAATGCAAAGAAAAGATGTAATGTTAGTGACAAAACTTTCAAGTCATGAAATTTATGCTTCTATCTCACCTGAGTTGGAGTTGGTACTAGAAAACTGATCTTGTTGTTCAGTTCAATCCTTGTAAGATACTTTCTGTTCTAAAAGCTTATCTTAAATGTTCCCTAATGATTCTGACGCAATTTGTGATCAAGATGCACAGCTGGACTTTAAAAATCTTTCCTGGGCATTTGCGATGTAGTTATGCGAGTCTGGAAAACGTTTTAACATGCCACAGCTGCTCATTCATATGCATAAACCTACATAGATGTTGATTTAAAGAAAGAAATATGTCTTGCATTGTAAGTATGCTTCTTGGATGCTGTGTGTTCTTTCATTTCTGAGAACCTTCAGGTACAGAAGGTATCTATATTTTTCAGGAGGTAAATTACATATTAATGTTAAGCTTTCATTATATCTTTGACTCCATAGAGAAATGCACCATGGTGTTCAACTGTGGTTTAAGCTCTGTGACAATAGTTATCCCAAATAACATCAGAGTTTCACTTATTGTGAAAAGAAGAAATAATTTTCCTTCTAAATTAGTCTCATAATTTAAAAGGAATGAAAAACATTATTTATTGAGTTTCTGTATTAAAATGTAGTAAGTTACTCAAATTTTATAGTGAGGCCTTAATGACTTTCCCTTGGTTCGTAGAGGGACAGAATTCTGTGAGGACAGAATTCAAGGTTATTTCATCCCAACTCACTGCTTCTAAACTCACCTGCTGAGGAGGTCATAACTAAAGGCGATGATGCCTGAATAGGTTCATTGTCTCACTAGCTGAGGAGTTCTAGCAAGACTTATGAATTGGCTTGATATCAGTATTTAGATGGGAAGGTAAGACAAAGTAGAGCTGAGTGGCACATGAACTTCTTAGATCTCCTGCAGTTTGACCTATCCCTACTAGAACCACTGAGCCATGATCAATCATAGGCTGACACAAGCCAGAAATAAAATCTGGTGATACAGCCTCATGTGACTTCACCCAGGTCTCCAGGTAGAGGGAGTCCAACCCAACAGTGACAAGTGACAATTTTTGCAGGGACTCCAAGTATGTTAGAGAGCCGCCTCACAAACTGTAATGTGCATACAAATTACTTGAGGAATCTTGATAAAATACAGATTCTGATTCAGCAGGACTGGGTTGAGATCTGAGATCTCGCAATTCTAAGAAGGTTATCATTTAATATCTATGCATTTGGTCCATAGACAACATTTGGTAGAACAAAACTCTAGAGGCCAGGTGTCACGCCTGTAATCCTAGCACTTTGGGAGGCCAAGGTGGGCAGGTCACGAGGTCAGGAGTTCGAGACCAGCCTGACCAACATGATGAAACCTCATCTTTACTAAAATTACAAAAAAATTAGCTGGGTGTGGTGGTACATGCCTGTAGACCCAGCTACTTGGGAGGCTGAGGCAGGAGAATCGTTTGAGCCGGGAAGGCGGAGGTTACAGTAAGCCGAGATTGCGCCACTACACTCCAGCCCGGGTGACAGAGCAAGACTTCATCTCAAAACAAAACAAAACTCTAGAATAATTCATTTTTTCCTTCAGCTGCCTGCATAGCTTACTCCCCATTTCTTTTAGATCTTTGTTTAAATATCACCTTATTAGCATGGCTTTCCTTACCCATTATATGTTTCTCTGCCACTATCATCTTTTCCCTGCTTCCTCTTTCTTTATACTACTCATTTCACATTTGTTTGCGAGGGACTTTCTGGTTCACTGCTTTGTTGTGTCATTGCATGTTATTGTTATGCCACAGCCCATGTTATAACATACCAGAAAAAAGTACCTACTGATTGAATGAATGTATAATGAATAAATGAATCATGTAGTTACTCCGCCACAATTCCATAAGCCAGACTACACTTATGAGTCTCCACTCTGCTCTTTGGGCTTTTAACTCAAGTACCTTGAGTTAAAGAATAAAGGGTGGATGAAAGGTCCTGCCACAGTCACTGAAAGCTCCTGCTTACTGGTAAGGATTGTACCATCCATGACTTCTTTTCTACCTTCAGGGCATTCTGAAACCCTTGCAGTGTCTCCAACAATGTCCTGAGAAGCCATATTAAAGGCAAAAGAATTTTTGGTTCTCCTGGGGACCACTTGGCTCTTAATCAACTCCATTTTGAGCTTTATCTAGTACTTTCTACTGTCTATCTAGTTCTTCAAGTGAATGTCCAGTGGCTTATTTATTATTTAAAACCTAGTCAGTTATCTCACAATAAATATAGATATTATTAGAAGGAAGACAGCAAATACAGATCAGATTTACCCTGATCTTACTTGGGGAAGCGCTGTGTTATCTTTCTTGAAAAATGTGTAATTAGGTTGTAATCAATGCCCTTTTTATTCATCAATGGTGTCAAGGTTGAGTTTCAGAACTTGAAAAAAATGTTAGTGCTTTAATCATCTTGTCATTGTGCTATACTCCAAAACAACAGCTGTGAATTTTCTGCAATGCAGGGGAAAGGGAGCTTATCTATGAGGACTGCTAAAGGTTTTATAACTGAAAACAAAAAGCCACCATCTAAAAACTGTGCCAACAGCAAATGTCCAAACCAGGGATTCAGTTACCATCTCTCCATCTAATATAAAAACCCCATGCCATTCCTTTAATGTTTATTCAGCAAACATTTCTTAGGCACCTATTATTAATATATGTCAACATACTAAAAACATTATATTGCATTTGTAAATTAATAGCAGACTCATTTAATAACTCATTAATAAACTATAGTCAAATTCACACCGCATGGATTAACACAAGATATAAAATGAGTGACAGAAGGGTCTCTGCTGTCTAGGAGCTCCCTTGAGTGGAGAGATGTGCATACTGTGATAAGCGGAACACCAGGTGTTTACATACAGCATTGGGGAGCTCAGATAAAGAAACAATTAATGTTGACTGAGCAGATTAAAGATAGCTTTATAATGGAATTGACATATGAGGGCTCTCAAGATGAGTAGGAATCCTGCAGGTGGAAAGGGAGAAAGGCAATTCTGGGTAGAGGAATCCACAGAGGAAGGGCACAGTTCAGGATCAAGCGTTAAGAGCAGAGAGCAGTCCTGTGCAGTAGGGGGACAATGAAAAAGACTGATACTGGTGGGGAGTGGTGGGGTGAATGGAGAATGGAGCATGAAAGTTGGCTGGGAATATACTGTGAAGGGCAAGAGGTTTGTGCACAGGGATCTTGGTGTCATATCTCTTAGAAAGATAATTCTGAAATCAAAGGGGAAGATGGTTGGGAACGGTAAGGAATGGGAAGGGGTACCTGTGTGTGTACATGTGTGTATGGCATTCTAATGCCACTGTCCTTGTGTGAAATGGCCTTATAGTAACTTCATTAACTGCGTATAGGTAATTAAAGTTTTTACAAGAATTAACTTTGCATAGTGCTTAAATGGGATTATTATTGAAGTATAATATATGTAATCCTCTTGAAAGAAAAACAATTTCATCATTTTCTTCTTCTTACGAATGTGATACCTGTTAACTTTAAAGTAAGAAAATTATGCAAACTGGATTTTAAAAGATGGCAAAAATGAATCACAATCACACCACCAGAGAAAAACATCGTATATGACTTTTAAATTGATGTCAATTCTACTCCTGTAAACCAGACACTGAATAAGATTGAGGATGGATAGAGTCCTGTGGACAACTGGAGCCAAGCTTATTTTAAGCAGAAGTGAGTATAATTGTGGTTTTGCTTTGTGAAGTAAAACTTGCCAAAGGCATTTATTGTTACATTGTGATAATTACAAATTTTATAAATTATTTATAATTATCACAAAATATACTAAGCCCTATGAGGAACACAGCTGGAAATAGTTTGATATTTTGCAATACACATTTCTTCAGCAATTCCTTTAAGTCTTTGAAGGAAAAATGAAAAGCACAGTAGTGAAAATGAAGAATCCCTTCAACCTTCAATTATCTTCACATGAAAACTCAAATACTAAAGAATCGTTAGCTTTTATCCATTAGTTCAGCAACTCTTTGAGAAATACCGAGTATGACACTAGAGATAGAGCTATCAGTGAATAAAATGTAAGTATGCTGTCTGCATGCATGGAACTCACAATTTTGTAGTTTAGCAAGATATTCTTTCCCCCTCCACTCCTGAATAGAAATTTAACCCGTTTTTCAAGGTCTGGCTCCATTTCCAGACTTCCATGGTACACTCTTGCACTGTCCTGACCCCTGCAGGCTTATCTTTTCTCTGACATTCCGTAATTCTTAGAAATACTGCTGCCAGGATCATTCAACTGGGTCATATGTTACCAGGAACTACGCTCTATTAATGTCTAAAAATCCCTCTTATTCATTAAAATTAAAAAATTCCTTGAAGACAGACTAGGTTTATTACTTGGGGTTAGGGGCAGATTTTTCTGAGTAACCAGTAATACTAAGAAATACATTAAGGACATTTTTGATAAAGCATCTGATTATGACTGAAAACATATTTACTGAAAGCCTAATTCTTGACCATACCCAAAGAAATGTCAGTAAAATCTTCTCTCAGCACTATCGTAAGGGTCGAACAACTGACAATACTGGTGCAGATGAAGGGGACTTGGTGAGAATTTCCTAATGGAATATCATGACACACTCTTCATTTCATTTGTTAAAGGTAAATTGTTCATTATTTCCTAAAACTGTTGTATAATTTAAATGTCTCTAAACAACAATTCCATCAATTTTTCATTGAAAACTGCAGTTAAAGTAAGACTCAGTTACACACCAAGTTTGGAAAGGAGAGAAAAAGATCTGATGGATTGATGTTATTACCACATTTCCAGATAATTTAAAGCTGTGAAAAATTAGTATACAGTTAGACTATTAAAACAGAGAAGTCATTCTGTGAATCCAATCAATAGTTTGGCATTTTGTAAAAGGCTTGTTGTTTGTGGATTTACTTACAAGCACTTTAAGAAACAATTTATATGATTTATAGGACATCCTTTGAACAAACATCTTGATAAAGTACAGCATAGTATCCAAATTAAATATATGACTTAAAGGAAACCAAGCTGCAAGGAAGCCCTGGTAGAAAGATGAAGATTTACATTGATAGAACAGGACATGTTTGTCTTTTTTTGTAACCTTTAAAGCTTGAAATCATTCTGTTCAAGGTTAGTTGAACACTTGATCACTACCAAGAGCTTCTAACTGCTGTGTCTATGGTTCTAACCATCTTATCAGTCTGCAAAATTGTTTGAGATGAGATTTTTCAGAAATAGGAAAACAGGTACATGTGCTGTTTTCTGCATACAGGTGTATGCTGCTAGTCAGGTGCTGGTGAAGGGCATACAGTTTGAGACTGAAAAAAAACCAGCTACTAAGAAAATGGATGATTCCAATGAAACAGTTCTTACTCTATGTGAAGTAGAATTTGTTAATCAAATGGTGCTAGAGTATGTCTTTTAATTTTCAGCTTTATAATGGATACTTTTCAAAGCATTTATTTCTACTGAAATACAAGTCTATTAATAATGAACAAATGGCAAGACTTTTCAAAACTATCTGAGAAGAGACTGTTTCCTTGGTGTTGTCATCATCCATCTGTGACCATCACAAACCCCCTCTCTCTGGCCATATCTGGCCTAGGCCACATAGGAAAAAACATTTATTAAAACTTTTGAATAAATTAATTGCAACTTTTAATTCTAAAGCCAGGCACAACTGAAAGTAACATGTCAAAACATGCATGGAAGAAATGTTTTCTCTATTTTTGGGCAGAACATGTGATTGGCCACCATTAATGGTAGAATCTAAGCTGTCACAAGCAAAACACAAACCTCAGTCTTCCAAACAACAATTGATGCTAACAATTCATCACTTGAAAAGGAGCTCCTTATATTCATATGCACAGAGGCGCTTCCTTGATGGCATCTTAGACACTCATAGTCAGCAGTTTAATACTCCTCTTTGTTCAGCCATGTGGATCAAAAGGAATTCATTTCTTGAAGACAATAGACATATTTCTCTTTTTTTGATAGCAAGATATGACCCATAATTGTGTGCTTACATTAGGTATGTTTCGTTTCCAAAGGAGCAATCTATATATAAATTTTCTAAGAAATCAACCACACAATAAGTAACATCCCAGCTGTCTCAATGAGTCTCACTTTGAACACAAAAGCAGATGTATAAATAAACCAAAGAGCAGGGCATGGATAATCCAATTTAGGATATCTCATCAAGTTTCAGTTGGCTAATCCAATTTATGAGATCTCACTGAGTTTCATGGTTTACAGTGATGTATTTCAAACAAGGGATCTTGTAGCAGAAAAGGTAAAAAAAAAAAAAAAAAAAAAAAAAAAAAAAAAAAAAAAAAAAAAAAAAAAAAAAAAAAAAAATCCTGGTCAAGGACATCCAAAAGCCATGTCAGTGTTAATGAGAATTAAGTTAATACCATGAGGAAAGAATATGGTCTACTGGTCTATTTCTGTAGATGAAACCTCTCCTTCTTTCCTAACTGTTTTTACAGTATCTATTGGTGAATAAAAGTGTGTGCCAGATAAGAATATAAACAAAATAAAGCGGATGCTGGTTGCTATTTATTTGAATTCATATTTTCATAGGCCTTTCTAACTGCCTGATGTTCTCCTGGAAGATTAGAGGTAACAAAAACACAGTTCATGTTCTTTGGACACGAACTGTCAATTTTTCACTACAGGTAGGTAGGTTTACAAAACACTAATGCCGGTTCCTCTAGTTAATACAAATGATGAGTCATGAGGGTACAGATCCACACAGAGACTTATCAGAATATTATTAGTGTGAGTTCTGACTGACCTTCAGGTTGATATTGTGCTATAATCGTCACTGTCTGTCCAGCCCCCTTTAGTGCAGCAGCTGCCTGTTCATGGGATGCACCACGGAGGTCAATGCCATTCACCTGAAAGAGAGGAAGCCAGGTAATCTTGGTATTTCATAAGTCACATTACTCTGAAAGAAGAAAAAAGTTTCACCAAACAGAGACCGTCTAACATTGTATCACATGCCTCAGAAACCCCTGCTATCCTACTCTGCTGTTTGTGGACTTTTATGGTCTTAATTAGGAGACACATTAAATTTCATCTTGTGGTGTTTGTGCCATGGTCTGACTGGGTTGGAAACATTTTCATCTATCCATGTTCTAATGTGTGCATTTAATATGCCTCTGTGAGCTTCCTAGATTTTTGGGGTAAATAGGGATAAATATGAGGTTTTAAAATGAGAGGGAAAACAGGATGATAAAGAGAGACATATGTAATGTAAATAGACAAATACATGCTGACAGATTAAAACATTCAGATGAGGTTCTGGGGACATGAAAATAAAAAGGGGCAGCTGGTTGCCAGATCCCTCTCTTTGGTCAGTTGTCTTGTCTTGTCATTCTGAGCCTGGTTAGACAGCCCTAAGCCTTGTTTTAAAATATACTTGACTGTGCTATTTCTCATGTACAATTCCAGAATGAATTCTGACAAAATAAAATAAAGAGTTCCCGGGGTTTATTTAGCTAACTCCCATTTTGGGTCCCATACTGAACATCTTAAAAGCTCCAAACTCTACCAGGGTAAAAATCATTCTTAAGTCAAATTTAATAAGGAGAAAATGCTAAATTTTTTCTTGAATCAACTCAGTCTAAGTCAATACAATGTAATTAATAAGTGCTCTTCAATGACAGCGTTTTGTGTCTGCCCCAGAAGAGGGACAATTAGTGGAAAACAAAGGGAGACAAGATAAAGCCCCAAGAAGCTTTTCCAATGAACACACAGTAAATATGGTTTTCTAATCTACAAAAAATGAGCTTTTTGCAGATGATAGCAGAATCCTGCTTCCTTTTATTCATGGGGAAGGTTGGTATGGCTATGAAAGAAGGATAAAGAACTGATCAGCTTATCTACATTCAAAATATATAATCTTATTTTGCTTTTCATTAATCCTGTTTCACAATGACATAAGGTGGTAGATGGGGGTAACACTGGGAAGTCCACTGAGCCAGGCCTGATCTGGCTGTGTCATTCTCTTGCTGACTGACAGCCATATTACCTCTCTGAGCCTCTATTTCTCCTCCCTTGGAGGGAGGGGACTGTTAGGCTATATGAGTTCAAATTCCCCTTAAACCATCAAATTCCAGATCTATTCCGTGGTAGATACAGTCATTTCAGAGGCTGCCCACGCTTTTGCTGACTCAGAAGTATGACTCTGACGGCCAGAAGAGACAGGAAAGGTAACTGGATCCAGGCTACTGCCTGTAGGAGGCTGAACTGCACAAACTTCACATGCCAAATAATTTATTCTCTTGTCAAACAGCGTTAACTTTTTATAGAAGAATAATACGTGATCATGGCAAATAAATTCTCTTTCAGAATGATACAAAAGAAAGAGGTAAAAGTCCCCTCACCATCTCCATTTCCAGAGGTAACCACATTTGTGTATACTTTTTCTCTTTTATTATCATCTAATATTTCTTTAACAATAATTCTAATTCCATAGGTTTTCATGTTAGGCCAATTTGTACCTGAGTTTAATGACAAAGAAGGCAACAATTTCTAAATCGATGGTATACATTTCTTTACAATTTTTTAATGTAAGGTCATTTGTCAAAATAGACAAACTATAAGATGAAAATGAAGACAACAGAAAAATTCAACTTTTCACAACCAATAAAATTAGCACAACCTAAGAAATAATTTAGAAAAAAAGTGTCATTAGAAGATATATTGTAGATTACCATTCAATTACCCAAGATTATGTCAATTTATGATTCTAAATAAATCTTTTTAAAGTAACAGATTAAAAATTCATCTTCAGTGTATACGTAAATTCTGTGTTTTATTATACAGGTATATTTATTCAATACTATCTTTTGAAAATGAGGCATTTAAAAGACATCGAGATTTCCATTCTGTTTAATGAATAAAAATCACAGTGGATGGCAGCAAAGAACTAGGTGGGATGGCGGGCATTAAGAAGAATTTGATAATTCACATTGTGATTATTCTGTACATTGATAAAAGATAATTCACACCCCTAAAACCTCAAGAATCCCCTTTTTAAAGAACCAAAATAAACCCAAGACACCTTGCTGACACTTCCCCGCCCCTAAACAAACTCATGACTCTTTTACACATAAAACTGAAATAGTTAAGGCAGCAAAAGATTTTGATGGCACTGAAAGTTTGTAAACTGTATTTCAATCTTTTTCTTATTTCCAAAGTGCAAGATGCAGGGTTCTCAGTCTTTCTTTCAGTAGTGCTTCTCCTATAAATAATCCTTCATTTTGTCTGGCAAAGGCAGTTTCTGAGTTAAGTCTGTTCTGGTATACTGACATACCAAAACGATACAGGTACTGCAGTGGGCGCACCTGCGTGAACCGGGACACCGGCTTGGTCAGTCTGACGAGGTAAGTTGCAGATCTAAGCAGCTGAGACCTTGAATAACAAAAAGCTTCATTTTTAGAGTCCCTGACTGAGTGCTCAAATAGATCAACTATGGATGTATGTCCTCTACATCTGGTTGTTCATAAAAGTTAAACGTGCCATTTGAGTGCTCAATTGTAATATGAAGTGTGTCAGAACTGTCCCAAACAAGAAAAAAACCATCTGGAACGTTTGCTAGCTTCCTTTCTGCCTCCCAACATGTGATTGGCTCTCAGTACCATCCTTGTTTTGCAAGTTTTTTCAGCTCCTTTGAAAGGCTTGTCACTACCATGGGGCCACTACTTTGCAATGAGTCATAAACTCTTGCTACCTCAGGAGCAGAGCTAGGATCGAAATTCAAATGACAGAGCATACTTTCAGCCACATGGGCTGTGTACCAGTAGGTCCAGTGAAGTTCCTTTGGAGTTGATTGCTCTGCACCGGAGGTGACAATGACGAGAGTAGAGGGACATCATGGGGACTCACTCTTGGGCTCTGCAACAGTACTCCCATGGTGCCAATCAACAATCCATTCATGGACTGATCCACAAAGATCTCTGGGGCAACAACTAGGTCCTGGTCTACCTGACTCATCTCCAGGGAAAGAGCGCCCTCCCCTTCAGGAGGAACCACAGAGACTTTCATGGGAGAAGAACTGACCAGACAATAGCTATGAGATTCTTCCAAAGGATACATCCCTTCATCTGAAGGCACGGTATATTGAATGTTGTCCTGAGGCGTAAGTCCAATAACAACAGGCTCATGTTCTTCCAGGCGAAGATGCAGGTCTACATTCTGAGAAGCTGAGCTCTTCAGTGGATTGGCTTGTTCGTGGCATGAAGTCTCAGACTGAAGGTCGCGGAAATCCTTCTGGATGCCATTCAGGGCTGGACTCGGAGGTGAGAGTCAAGGCCTTGGTCCCCTCTTCCAGCCCATCTTGATGCATGTCTCCTCCGAGTTTGTGAGCCGAAGAGGCCACGGCGCAGGACTGCAGTGATGGCTGCAGAGGGAGGTGGCCCGTACCGGCCTCTCAGCTCTCACATCTTTAAAGATTATCAGTGCTATGGAGGAGAAGGTGTCCTCACCAGCAGAGCTCCCAGAGGGCGTGCCCGCCTTGCCTTTTGGCTTCTGTTTGGCAGAAAGTGGCCTTTTTAACATACCCATCGCTTTTTGATCTGTTTTTTTTTCCACCTTTATCATTTTCACTGTTAATATCGCAGCTGGCCATATCTTTATCATAGCAGCTACCAAATAAGGAATCATCTTTTCCAAAGTCCCTGGCTAGCGATGGTGGTTGTACTACCATGAAATCAGCTTCTTCTTTACTTTTATTCAAGTTAAAAGATTTCTGGAAGGTTTTAAAATTAATTTTCTTCATTATGACTAGTTATCTAATCCAAGGGATCAAATTTCTGTCTGGAATATTATCCCCAAACACCTAGAGAGGCTGCAAGGCTGCTTCTATGTATTTTTCCAACTTCATTTAAACTTTGGAGCCATTTTCTTCTAGGATCTTAGATTCTACTGTAGAGTATATTGGTGAATATCTGCAGGAGACTGTGAGAAGTGTTAGGAATTCGCTTCCGGCATGATGGAATGAGGTGGTCAGCTGGGCTCAGTGGCACATGCCTGTAATCCTAGCACTTTGGGAGGCTGAGGTGGGCAGATCACTTGAGTTCAGGAGCTGAAGACCAGCTTGGGCAACATAGGAAGACCCATCTCCAGGGGCGGCTGGGCTCTGCATCCTCACCCAACACCAGGGAGGCTGCCATGCTCACCTTCTCCTCCAGCAACTTCTCCTGCCTCCTTCCTCCTCCTCTTCCTCTAACAGCTTGTGTATACTTTATAAAGATTCACTATATGCACATGCAAACACAAGACTTTCTCTTTTTCTCCTTACATATATATTTAAATATATTATTGCCTTTTTATTTAACTGAATAGGTCATAAGATATATAATTCGACAGCTTTTGTTTTGCTTTTCATTGAACAATGTATCCTGGGCATTTTTCATTATCATCATATCAGCTCATATCATTCTACCTTTTTAATGAAAGCCTGGTATTCCATGTTATAGATGTGCCAGCAATTTTCAGTGAGATCCCTCTTGATGTGGTTAAGGTTGCTTCCAGTTTTCTGCTACTACAAACACTTATAAAAGTGTTTCTGAAGGATAAATTCCCTGGAAACAGACTTCTTAGTGAAAGGGCCTATGCATTACTTGTTTTTTTAAATTTGCTATTGTACATTTTCAAAATGATTATTCATTAAACATATGGACACTAATAAGAAAACAAAAACAGGCCATAATCTCATTACCCAGATAATGTATTGATAGGAGAAATAAAATTAATATATGCACATCATACCCATATATGTTAAGTAAAGCATAATGAAAATACATACAAATAAAAGTCCCCCCTACCTCCTATTACCCTTTACAAAGATAACCATGCTAATGGCTTCTTATATATTCTACTAATTATTTTTGTTATAAATATAAACTGCTTTATAAAATATATAATTTAAAAATTGTATACAAGTAAGATCATGCTCTACATCTTGATTTTTTTCCACTTACTAATATACCTTAGTAAGCTTTCTAATTTACATATTTCTTCCCATTAACCTGATTCTTTTTAATAGCTATGAGTCTTCTATTATTAAATGAAAAACAATTTGTTTTACTAGTGCATGGCTGATAGACACTTAGGTAGCTTCATTATTTTGCTATTATAAAGAATGACGTAATAAATATCATCTAATAGTAAGTTGTTGAGTAAAGAGTGTGACAGGTATTGCCAGACTGCTTGTAAAAGTGTAGTATTAATTTATATGGCCACAAATAATATACGATTTTTCAACTTCCTCACACTCTCGTTAATAGTTACACATGCCTTAACATTTGACTTTTTCCATTCTGAAAGGTAGGTAAACAATTTTACTTTTAAACTTTGTGTTTCCTCAATTACAAGGTTGTCTTCTTATATGTTTATTGGATATTTTAATTTATTTTTATATAAAATGCCTTTTTATTTATTTTGCTATTTTTTTGTTGTTGTTTAGGTAGTTTGCTCTTTCAAAAATTTATCTGCAAATTAAGAATGTTATTCCTCCCTCTTAGGTAACTATTGCAAATATTCTTAGTTTGTTATTTGTACCATTGTATTTTAACTCTTCTTTTGTACATTATTTCCTATCATAGAATGAATTTTTAAATATTTTGTGAAGTCTTATTTATAATTTCCTTTTCCTTTTGCCTCTTGAGTTTTAGATTATATCTTCTCTTCTCCAATATATTTAACAAATTACCCATGTTTTCCTGTAGCAAACTAGAGTTTAATCTTTAGCCATTTAATTCTTAATTAATTGGAATATATTTTGATATTTGATGGGAGAACCAAGTAAACAGCCACAATTTTGTGGACGTTTCCTTTATAGCATAAGATTTCTACATCTTTCATCATTTAGTCATCCTCTGAATTTTTCTCAGTGCTTTAAGGAAAGAGCATGGAAAAATGGGAAGGAACCAAAGATTTGGAGTCAGACAAAACTAGGGTTAAATCTCAAGTCCACCTAAGTTACCTAAGTAATCTGGAGAAATTACTTAAGGTGAACTAAGATTCTTTGAACCTTAGCTGCCTTTTCTGTAAAATGAGCATACCTACCTAGCTATTTACCTACCTACCTACCTATCAGGGCCGTTGCAGGTACAAACAGGTATTCAGCAAATCGTATCTATTATTATTGTTTAGCATTTCTTCAAAAAGCTGTGATTATAAGAGATGAAATAAAATCAAATGGAAATTAATCAACACAGATTGTAATATAATAGTTACTTCATGTTTTTTTTTAAAAAGAGGAACACAACATTTTAGGACTAGAAGAGCCTTAGAAACTTGCTTATCAAGCATTTATACATTAGAGATGATCCCCATAGAGGAAGGGACTGGCCTAAAGTCATATTGAAGTTGCATAGGAATAGCCAAGGGCTCCTTTTGCCAAGCCCAGAGTTCTTTCTAGTTTAGCAGATGTACGCCAATATGTGTGTTTGTTTGTTTTTCACTGGACCAATAATACAAACTTGTTTATTTTAGGCCAAATCTACACGGGCCTCTGCATTTTTGAAGGAGTTTGTTGCTGCTGTTATCCTGAACAATATCATATTGCCTTGTTCCTGTTGATTTCTCCCCTGGATTTAACAAACATGCTCTCTTCCACTCTTTCAAACTTTTCAAGATCACTTTGATGCTTCTTTCTATCTTTGAGGTTTGAGTATTTTATCAGTAAACTTTGCACAAATAACATTTCAAAAGTGTTCACACTTTACATCATTGATACGACATTTTAAAATACCAAGTGTGACACAGCCTCATATATTTGTTATTATTATTATTATTATTTTTTGCTTCTGTTTGAACTTTTTCTTCTGGATGCATGGATTCTCAAAGTTCTATTTAGAGTCCTCTTCTCTCCAAGAAAAATTTCTTCTTGAAGCATAAATTCTCAAAGATTGGATGCCAATAATTACTGTTGAGATTAACATTGAGCATCAGCTTTGTACATCAGAGACATCTACATATTATGTCATTTAATCAGAAGGGTGGGATTGTTTTTCCCATTTTATTGATAAGAAAACTAAGCTCAGAGACTCAATGACTTACTCAAATTTATATGGTGGAAAGAGGCTATGGATTTAAAATAGCCAAACTAATACTCCTGAGCTCTTAACTACGAATTTATACTGTAATTTAATATCCTGTCTAATTCTGAGGGTCTACACCTACCAGATTCCAGTTCTGAAACCTGTCTTTCAAGGGCATTAGTCAAGCTCCCTAGGACTGGCAGCAAATGATTGGGTGTGTTTTACCGCTGTCCTCTGTGGTGGTCCCAAAGCAACCTAATCTAGAAATTACGGCCCAACTTATAATGATTAGATCAAGTAGGGCTAAAACAAAAGGCACTGTCAAGCTAGAACAATTTTTTTTTTTTTTTTTTTTTTGAGACTGAGTCTTGCTCTGTCACCAGGCACCAGGCTGGAGTGCAGTAGCGTCATCTTTGCTCACTGCAACCTCTGCCTCCCGGGTTCAAGCAATTCTCCTGCCTCAGCCTCCCGAGTAGCTGGGACTACAGGCATGTACCACCACACTCAGCTAATTTTTGTATTTTTAGTAAAGACGGGGTTTCACCATGTTGGCCAGGATGGTCTCTATCTCTTGACCTCATGATCCGCCTGCCATGGCCTCCCAAAGTGCTGGGATTACAGGCGTGAGCCACTGCGCCTGGCCAAACAATTTCATCTATTGCTACCTCTTTATGTATATGACTATCATGGGATCATTAAAATATTTATGAAGATGAGTGGTTTACCATCCCCCACATCAATCTTTTTTTTTGTTTGTTTTTAAAAGATGATCATTACATTTGCTACTTCTGCCACTAGGGGCCTTGGCCTGGGGCTCCAGGGATTCCTTGAATACCTGATGATTCTCTGAAAATATTTATTTCTTAGTACTGTAGAAGGAATGATATCAGAATCAGAGGACTTCAGAAATGGAGGAAATCTTGTGATCTTCTTCAACCTCGATGTATATCACTAGGCTGATTAAAACATATTCTTATATCCTTTTCCCTCACTATGTTGACCTTTTAAAATTTCTCTTATTCTGCCATTTCTGCATCTATGCACATGCTATTTTCCACATCTAGAACATAGCTTCTTATTCTTTCCTCATCTGGAAAACTTCTTCTGGTTCTTAAAGACTCAATTCAAACTGAGTTGTGTAATGTATCTATTTATAAGCTCTGTAAAGGTCAGATCTCTACTTACTGAAACTTTGTTCCTGGCATACGGTCAGGCAAATAATAGGTGCATAGGAACAAAAGAGAGTGAGTGAATAAGCAAGTGGATGAGTGAATAATATATTCTCACTGCATTATCCCAGGCAAATGACCATCTCACCTCGATGTGACACTGGATTAACACTAATGAAGAACTCACTGCCTTTCAGGAAAATCCATTCGACTTGGGGTCAGCTCCAGTGATTACAACAACCAACCAAACAAAAAACAAAACAGTTCTTGTTTGAATCTTTCTTTCCACTTCTTGGTTTCAGTTTTGCCCTCTGATAGCTGACAAAACAGTATCATTTCTTCTATACGATTCTAATATTTGAAGACAGTTTTCATTTTTCCAGGGAGTGATCCCACTCCCTTCCCCATCGCTTCATATTATTATCACCAAGCAAGTGACCATTTACTGCTGATTGCATACTTCCAGTGTCAGGAAGTTCGCCTTGCTTAGTCTCTTAATTCCATTTTTTTTTTGTAATCTCTTATGGGTGTTATTTCCAGCATCTTGATTTCATGTAATATCTCATTAGAGACTCAGTTAAGTGCATGTGAGATCAAACATGGCAATATGGATGCCTACCCTATGGCTCTCTGTACTATCTTTTAATGTGTACCTACTGTAATGCCTAGAGATAAACACAGTATTGAAATAAATTTGGTTTTTAAAAAGTATCTACTTAGTTATTTCCCTCTCCAATTTAAGAGAAGAATGAATTAGAATGACACACAGCCATTGTCAAGCAATGTGCTGTTCAGTGGAGGACAGTGACAGGTAAACACATGATTCAAAACTCGGTGATAAGAGCTAGGACAAGAAAAGGTCAAAATACTCTGGGACACAGAGGAGGCATCCCTACCAAGGGATGCAGAGGAATGAGGTTTCCTGGAGAAAGTGACATTGAGATGAGGTTGTGAATGTTAGCAAGGTGAGGATGGGTAGGGGTTCTCAAAGAATGATGGGGAGAGAGGGGTGAGAAGGTGAGTGGCACGAGTATTCCAGGCAGAGAAGGAGCCACACATGGAGGGCTGGAGGTGAGAGAGGGCACATCTGAAGAACAGAAAGCAGTTGATACTGAAGGGCAGATATGGGAGAAACAAATGTGAGAAAGAAGTGATGAAGAAAAAGAAGATGATGATGATGATGGTAGCTGACATGTACATAACACTTTATATGTGACAGCCGCTGTTGTAAGCATTTCATATACAGAAATTCCCTTAACCCTTACAACAAGTCTATGAAGTAAGAACACACAACAATCCCCATTTTACAGAGGTGGCAATTGAGGCACAGACTAAATAACTTGTCCAAAGTTACATTGCTAACATATGGCAAAGTCAGGGATGAAACCTAGGCAGTGTGGTGTAAGCATCTGCATTCTTAGCCATGACATAGCCTCTCAAGAATCTGGTGGCACAGGGCATGATAAGCCATTAGTAAATTTGACCACAATGAGGAGTCATTCCTCAGCTTACAATTGAGAAATATTATTTTACCATCACTATTGTACCCCAGGAATGCTAACGGGTAGGAGAATGTACAGGAAGGGAATGTGCAGGAAGCATGTCCTATGGCCAGCCTGGCTGCGAGACCCTGAGGTTGAATGGACCCTCTTAGAGATGCTGCTCCGAAGGCAGAGCAAATGTTCACAGCTGCCAAAGTTTTCCACCACAGCTCATGCCATCTGCCTGCTCTGAAAGCAGTGTCATGGGAAGAATACTGGGTTGAGACCCGAGATGGCCAGGATTCATATCCTCGTCCCTTCCCTTAACAGCTCTATGACTTTGGGTAAGTTCCTTGATCTCTTTGAGTAGGCTTCTCACATGCACCTAAAGATGTGGACCCTTCTTTTGTCAGGCTGTCATCAGGATTATTAGAGTTTAAGCAAATAAAATGCTTAATATAATATTTGGTACATGGTAAATAGTCATTAAGTAGCTACTATCTGTATTATAGCATATCCATTATCTGTGAAACCAGGATTTTTAAATGGCTTTTATCAGAAATGATAAAACCAAAGAATAGGTTTGGTAGAAGATTGCCTTAGAATAAAAGTAGCTAAAAACTACAAATTTAGTAGAATTATTAACTGTGAAAAGATGCAAAGGGGCGACCCAATGGGAAAAAGCTAGATAATTGGTATCACATTTCAATTAAAATGAGTCAGGTACAGAACACAGGGGACTGTTTGAAGCCAATAATTTCACAGCTGGGGGTCTGGGTGCAAGGTGGCAGGGAGCAGCAGGGAAGAAACTGGGGTAGGATCCAAACTACTTCTACCTGATTCAGAGAGACTATGGATAGTAAGATGAAAGATTACTGGTGTATTAAACAAATGTACAAGGCTCTCATTCTTTCTCAAGAGTGGAAAAAAATGTATTTTCAGTTTCCTGAGCTGATGAGTGAAATGAAGTGAAAAGTTAAGCTCTGTTGCCAACTCTGCCATTAGCTCATTCAAATCAGCTAATGAGCTGCTCTGAAAAATGAAGGTGCTGGGCCACACCATCTCTAGGGTCCCCTGTGTTGTAAATTCAATTATTTCTAGGGCTTAAAAATAATATTTCAAAAGTATTTTACAGTTAGTAAACTGTTTTCCCACCTCACATTTCTTACTCAACAAGGTGATACATAAACAAACGCATTCACTTGTATTAAATGTTATCACATACTTATGAGGGTAACAGGGAAGCTCTAAATATCTCACTCAATGTTGAATTTTGAGCAGTCTGATGACTGGCATAGAATACAGACAGGGAGAAAGAAAAAACGCTGCCAGCAGAAGTAGACCTTGAATACCGGGGTAAGAATTTTTGTCAGTAAGTGGCTAGGGAAGGGTTTTACGGAAGCGTTTAACACAACTGGACTGCGGAAGAATGACTGGCGACAGTGAGAAACTGGGGTTAATAAGGGTGGAATTGAGGGTGGGAGATGTAGCATAGATTTGGGAGAGGAAAACAGAGGAAGGTTCTACGCAGCCATCCTCCTCAAATACTTCTGGAAGCCAAATAGAATTTAAATAATATTTATGGTGTTGAGCAGATTGAAAATGGGAGATGAAAAAGGTGTCAAAAAGCTTTAGAATGATTGGCCGTGTGATGATAACATTAATTAAGATGGGAACACAGGATGGAGAGTGGGTTTGGGTGAGAGGATAATGCATTTTGTTTTAGACATGTTGAGTTTGCAATGTCTGTTGGCTATCTACAGTTTGGCAGACAGTCAGAAAATATCAACCTGAAGCTTAGAGAAGTGACCATTGTTCAAAATCATTTTAGATTTCAGATTCCTATGGTCAGTACCCTGGTCAAATTAAACCCAGATGTAGAAGCAGCTTGATATACAAGATGGGGATATTAAGAGTACCCACGTCACAGAGTTGCTATAAGGTTAGATCAGTTAATACATATAAAGCACTTAGAATAGGGCCTGGCATCTAGTAAGGGCATATAACTAACTATTAGCTATTGTGGATCCATCTCCTGACGTACACAAAGAGAATGACTTGGGAGAGTATAAAATTATCTCAAAAAGGCTCTGTTGACTAGGGAAAAGTGCTAGGGTTATAGGCTCTGAAACAGAAAAGCACAATCCTAAGAGCTAGGAGTCTTGCGTTCCAGTCATGCGGTTAGCTTATTTGACTTTGAGAAGTCCCTTTATCTCTGTGGGCCTCAGTTTCTTTATCTAGAAAGAGAGCCTCATACTAAATCTCAGAGGTCCCTTTTAATACTTAATAAACAAATATATTCTATGCTCAATATGTATTTTGTTGACAATTTGAGACAAACAGATCATTATGCATTAAACTCTTCAAACACCCTCCAGCATGTTTCAGAGTGAATTAACTTTAAATTGTATTTGAAGTAGAAATGTCTAATTAAGTTCCCTTCTCCTCCTGGAGGCTGTCGTATTTTGTGGAGAGTGGTAACATTTCTGACATTAGATGCATTACTGCTCAAGACTAGAATCCTTCTGGAGCAGAGGCAAAGTGAAAAACCGATATTAAATATTTATGCATCTTAGCAGTTAAACATTAACTTCCCTTCAAATTTGGCTTCCTGGTGCAAAATAGGCTTACAGTAAAAAAACAAACAAAAAAAAACCAACTTAGACCTTTAAAAATATTTTGGCTTACCAGGTCATTTCCCCTAGAGGGATGATTATTTTGGAATCTTTAAATGAAAATAATAAAGTTTAATATGGCTATCCAAACCCAGCTTATTGAAGGCCAAAAGACAGTACGTAACTTCTAGAATTTATGCATTTTAAGTAAAAAGTTAACTATCTTTGTAAGAATATATAAGCAAAAATATTTGAAACCTTATAAAAATATTATCCAAATACAAGATGATACTAGTATCTCCAAGCTCTGATTTTTACCTTAACTCAAGACTTGTAAATCTATCTGCTTACTTGACATCCACAGATAGACGTATAAGACTTTTCAAACTCATCATGCTCAAAGTCAAGCTCAAAATTCCTCCCATATTTCTCGAGAGTTTTCTCATTTTCAGCAAATAGTACAACCACCGTTCTCCACTCAAACCACTGAAACAAGAACTTCTATTCATTTCTTCCCTTCCCACCTCCCCATCCAATCCCTTAGCTCGTAGCCTTTTACAATTTCATCCACTTTTCTCCAACTGTACCCCATCCCTCTAGGCCAAGCTATCATTTTCCCTGGGAATACTACAATAGCCTTGATGGGTGCACATTCTCACTGTGGCCCACTCCTCCTGCCCTCCGCTATCCCTTTTTGACTCAGCAGTCAGAATGATCTCAAATTGTATATCAGATCATGCCTCTCCTCTGCAAATATCTTTCTTTTGGCTCCTTGTTAGGCTTTGAATAAAATTCAAACTCCTTTCCTTTACCTCTGCCTATCCCTCGTATTCCATCTTATTCTACCCTGCCTTCTTTACTGTTTGCTGGCCTCAAGGGCCTTCATTCTGTTTTGCATTAGTCCAAGTTTCCTCCAATCTTGGGGCATTTGTGCCAGTGGTCCCTTTGACTAGAGTGCTCTTACCTAGCTTTTCTCATCTTCGACACCTTAATTTTCATAAGTGTCAGCTCAAATGCCAATTCCTCAAAGAGCTCCCTGATCAAGATCACAGTTAAAGTGGCCTCCCAGCCTATCTCTAACTCACCCGGTTTTACTTTCTTACAGAATTTAGGCCCATATGTTAGTTCGTTTATTATCTCACCCACCCCAAGAAAAGCTTCCTGTAAGCAGGGATCTTGACTGTCTCTTTTACCTCCATACTTTTAGTGCAGAGTACATTATATAGGATTCAACAGTATTCCTTAAACTAATGAATGGTTATAACTATTAAATTACATAGCTTTATTTAAATCATTAAAATATGACAACTAGTTATTGCACAACTGTTATGAGCCAGGTGCTAATGAGAGTCGTTTTCAGAAGGCATTTGCCATCTAGGAGAGAATGGTTGATTAAACTGAACTCACTGAATCAATGTCTTTGGGGGTCTTTTATCTATTTATAGAAATTATTTATTTATTTAATTTATTTATTTTGAGACAGGGCCTTACTTTGCCGCTCAGGCGAGAGTACAGTGACATGACATGTGCCATCATGCCTTGCTAGTTAAAAAAGAGTGTAGAGCAACCTATATGCTCCTTGAAGCAACGAATATGTCTTAATGTCCTTGCAAACATTATTAAGCAACCACCTCCACATCACCCAAGCCTCTAAACTGTTCAGGCAGTGACAGACTCTGGGCTGGGAGGCTAAATTCCTAGCCTTCAAGATCTGCTTTGTGGCTTCTCACCTCATCCACCAAGCGTTCTATCCTGAGATGAGATGTGTGTGTGCTGCTAGGCTGATGGGTTCCCTTCGGTTAGGGTTAAATTTGAAGCTGAGATCCTTTCTCTGATGAATGGTGATAAGAAAAAAACCTTCTGAATTTGTTTAACATGCTCTCTTATTTGAAATCAGTGGACTGATTGCAAGAGCTCTATTGTTCTTTTTTTAAACTTAGTTTTTTTGTGTGATTTCTGGGTTTCAGATGTTAAGATACCACTATTTAATCTACTGTTAAAACACTATCAATAATAAATTGATGAATAATGACTATTCATATAATGGAATACTATGCAACAGCATACATGTCTAATATTCTGAAAAAAAAATCCATGATCAATTGCTAAATTAATGAAAAGCAAATTGTAGAACTATATGTATATATAACTCCATTTGTTTCAATAAAAAGAAAAGGATGAATGATCTTTTAGAGAATGCCTGCAAGATTACACAATGCAATGATAACGGAGGCTTCCAGGGGTTATGGCATTGTGGTAGGGAGGGGGAGAGATGCCGAAGAGGAGAGAATAGGTTACATTTCATTTTATAGGCTTTAATAGTATATGAATATTTTTAAGGGAACATACAGTACCATAACGATTTTAAAAGTCATACAAAAAAGTTTTAACTACTGACTTTGAGGTTTGTGTTACCTTAACAATAAAAGATAAAAAAGGCTATGTAGGCAAATTAAAAATAAAGTAATATTTATAGAAAAACTGAGTCCTACAGTAATCAAATTTTTCAAATTTTGCATTAATCCATTCAATAAATATTTACTGAATGCCTTCTTTGTCCCAGTCACTGTGCTGTTTTTTTTTTTGGATGCATTAGTGAAGAAAGCAATGGTTCAGCCGTAAGTGACTTAGAATCTAACAGTAGTTCTCAACTGGGTATGAAAATATGTCTATTTGTAAGGGGGGATGGTATTTTTTGTTGTTAAAATGTCCAAGTCAGGAGTCAGCATTGGTATCAATTGTAGAAGGATCATGTGTGTTAAATGTTTTGCAAACTGTGCCACAAACAGGCACAGTCACAACTGTCCTCCCCAAACTGCAATAGCACCTGCAAAAAGAAATACTGAATCAATACCGTTTTTCACATAAACACCCTAATTCCCAGTGAACTTTATTATTTCATTCAAACAAGTTCAGCTGGCTAAGTGCTGGGTCAAAGCTTATTAACTAGAAATTCGTCTAAATAGTATACAGATTTGAAAGCAATAACGATGTTTATTTCTACATATCCTATAATATTCACTAATTTGGTTTGGTTTATGTAAACTAACCTGAGTGCATGAGATTGTTATGTAGGTGAAAAAGGTTCTTGTTTCCTTTTAACTTCTACACAGTTAATCTTGTTCATTAGCTTTGAAATCTACTTTAAAGGAAGGAATAATGCCTCCAGCGACATATTTGTCAAATACTTCACTCTTAAAACATCAGAAAGGCTTGAGATGAAAAGAATAAGATACTAATGGAATTAATATGCGTCAAAACCCGTTAATGCAAAAACCTCTGGGTACTGCAAGAAGGACTCGCCTGATGTTTTTTTCATCATCGTGCCTCAAGATAATGACATTATTTTGTGTTTAGGCTTATGTGTATCTTGGCATCTGGCTGTTGCTCATAATTACATCTTAGCATTTCTTTGACTTGTTCCTCACCTAAAAATAAGGTCATCATCTCATTGCCTAAAAGCTCCCACGAAACAGGTTTTGTGAGTTAGGCAAACTGTGTCAAGAACTCTTAAGTCCCCTCTTCCCAATTACTTCAATCAAATCTTCCCAATTGCAATCAGTCAAATTTTTTTGGGAAGTCAAAATCTTCCCAATTGCAATCAGTTAAATCAAGAGGAGGAGATCTGAATAAACAGAGATGCTTGATAATCAACTTGTATTCACCACTGTGAATGAGAAATAATATTTATTAAATGATTTCTCTTCAAAATATCTTTTGCTTTTGTTTCCTTCTAATTTACTATGCTAGTTCTAAGCATTGATCTGAACTACTGAAACAGTCCCCATTTCCTGTTTACTTTGAAAAATTTCAAATTATAGAAAACTTGAAGAACATTATAGTAAAAACTAATAAAGATTCAACAGTTCTTAACATTTTGGGACATTTGTTCTGCCTCCCTTCCTCCTTTACTCTCTCTCCACCTACCTACCTATCTGCCATCAGAAGACACACACACACACATACACACACACACACACACACACACACACACACACAGACTTTTTCTGAACCATTGGAAATACATTGCAGACATCATTCCACTTTCAACCTAACATATCATCAAGGCATCTTCTCAGTGTAAAGATATTTTCTGTATAAGCACAATGTCATTATTACTCCAGGGAAAACCAACAAAACTAATATTTCTATACCATTTCTATATTGTACCTATTCAAATTTCCTCAATTATCCTCCAAATATCTTGTAAGGATTTTTTTTCTTAAATCTAGGATTTGGCCAAGTTCTATGCATTACATTTAGTTTTTTTTTTTTTTTTTTTTTTTTTTTTTTTTTTTTTTTTTTTTTTTTTTTTTTTTTTTTTTTTTTTTTTTTTTTGACATGGAGTCTCGCACTGTTGCCCTGACTGGAGCGCAATGGCGCGACCTCGGCTCACTGCACCCTGCACCTCCCAAGTTTAAGCTATCATTCTGCCTCAGCCTGTCAAGCAGCTGGGATTTCAGGCGCCCGCCACCACATCCAGCTAATTTTTTGTAGTTTTAGTAGAGACAGGATTTCACTATGTTGGCCAGGCTGGTCTAGAACTCCTGACCTCATGATCTTCCCACTTTGGCCTCCCAAAGTGCTGGGATTACAGGCATAAGCCACTGCGCCAGGTCACATTTGGTTGTTATTATGTCTTTAGTCATTATTAGTCTAGAACATTACCTACATTTTTCTTTAAATGAAAATCACTCTTTTTTTTTTTTTTCCAAATTTCAGTCAGATGCTTATAGACTGTTCTGCATTTTGAATTTGTCTTAATGTTTCTCTCCTATCAGAATCAGGTGAAACATTTTTAGCAAAATCCGGGGTGTAATGTTGTGTATTTCTTACTATGCCATAGCGGGAGGCCTAAAATATATGGACCACCAGATCTCTTCATTCAAAAGGCACTTTGCCCTTTTGCAAATAACAATCTGTAAGGTAGTTTTTTTTTGAGATCATCTAAATATCATTTTTCCAATAAACTTTAACCTCTAATTTTTATTAGCATCTATGGATTATACTTTCCTACCATGTTCCTCCCTCCCTCTCTTTTATCTACTCTGAATACCTTGATAGTTATCCTGTATATCACAACCATTCTACTTTTCTGTAAATATATAAATGCTTTTCGCATTTTATACATGCCACAGATGCTCATATTCATCTGTGTTCCTCACTGCTTGCAAATTATGTGCAAATTTCTTAGCCTTATATTTAAGCCTTTCACAATGCACTTTTTACCACAACCCTCTCTAGTCTTTTTAAGACCAGAGATTTCTCTGATATGAGGGAGCATTAGAGCGGATTCTGTCTAGTCCTCCCATGTCACTGGTGGAAAGAGTGAGCCCCAGGGAATGAACTTATTTTCCAAGGTCACCCGGTGCATTTGTAGTAGAGTACAGATGAGAATGCTAGTGTTCAGTGTCTTATGTGACACTCCTCCTCTCCTAAACAAACCCTCTGCTGCCGCCAGAAGCTTCATGTCCATCCATATCCCAATATCGTTCCCTTGGGCCTAACTTCCTCCTCCTTGTTTTACTCCCTGTTTTCCTGGATTCTCTGAAGTCTTGCCTTCTCTCACGTCCAGGTCAGGTTCTACCTTCCCAGACTTCCTGTAACCATGATGGACCATGACACTTACTTGGCCATTCACCCCACAACCTGGTAGCACTACATGAATTTTGGTCCTCCTTTACTCTTTTATTATTTTTAAGGTAAGTAATCCAAACTTATTTTAAACAACTAAAATAATACAAAAGCACAGCAGGTAAACTGTGAACATCTGTGTATCCTGACCTTCAGGTAATCACTGATAATAAACTAGACAAATGAACTCTATACACTTTCTCTACACATATTTATACATCCTCA
Source organism: Cebus imitator (assembly GCF_001604975.1). Taxonomy (NCBI): domain Eukaryota; kingdom Metazoa; phylum Chordata; class Mammalia; order Primates; family Cebidae; genus Cebus; species Cebus imitator. The sequence goes on along the minus strand of NW_016107489.1, from coordinate 1,685,161 downwards.
GATACATTTCTAATGTCTAGGATAGTGCCTGGTTCCTGTCAGTGAGTGAATATACGTAAGTGCAAAAACATACATGTTTAGTCACTGTTTTAAAGAATGATCGTATAATAACACATGATGTTCTGTGATTTGCTTTCTTTTTCTATTTATCTTTTTAATGAATAAATATCAATAACTAGACTGTAAGCCCCATAAAGGCAGTCCTGGTCACTGTTTTAGTCTTCTTGCTTTCCCAGGATGTGGCACAAATTGTTGTCCTTATAAACTACTATTGAGGGTGACTACAATTTTATGTGCTTGATGACTCTCTTCCTCTACTCTGAAGAAGCCTTAGGGCTCACAAAGACTCCTGTTCATCTAACAAGGAATTATTAATCAGCTCACCAAAAATTTGATGGCCAATTTCAGTGTCTAATAGTGAGAAGAAGATAAACTAGAAAAGAAAGTCAAGCAAGAAGAATAATATAGCAGACAGGGAGGACCCCGGAAGGTGGCAACCAACTTTGCCACCTCAAAGGGTAGAGTTCTCGCTACTGGAGCTGCCATCTTGAATGTGGCCTTTTGTGGGAAGTGTTAGGCAGACTACATGAATATAGCCTTAACTCTAAGCATTACTGATTTCATAAAATGCTTCTGGACATTTGGGAGAACTAGAAGCCACAACGGAATCATTTCAAAACTCTCCTGAAAAGACTAATTCCATATGATCAAGAGTGAGAAACACTGACCATTCTCCGGAATTACCTCTTCTTCATCACTTTCTTTTGTTCTCTCAAGCATATGTTAAGACTTCATGAAAGTAGCCAAGGCTGTGTTCAGTCTTTCACTATCAGTCCCAAGTGGATATTGTAAGCATCAGAAAAAATTTTCCATTTACACAGGCAGAGAGGTATTTTCAGTAATTTAAATCTTTCTAATTACTAACCAATTCCCTCTTTCGAGCCTCCCAGTTTAGCACACAGAATGCTGCTCCCTGTAGAAAACAAGTCTCCAGCAAGGTGTGAATTTCCATGGTTAGTTCCAGAGCTTCAGATGTGAATAGAGCTGCAAAGCCACAATCCCTTCAGCAGATAAAAACATCAAGAAATAAGGTTCCACTGCCATCGTTCAGTTCCTAGCACAAAGTAAATGCTCAATAGGAAGGAGGAAAAAGAGAATCATGAGAACAGAAAAGAAAAAGAGAGAGGGAATAAAGAGGGAAAAGAATCTAGTCAATTGACTTTCCTCAAACTGTCTGTGATTAAGAATTTAAATGTGTAAGGAGATCCGTAATAAAGATAATACTAGATACCGAATATTGAACCAAAAAGCGGGTATTGTGTTAGGCTTGTTATTGGAAATCCTCCCAAGAACTTTGCTGAGGTCAACTTTACGATGGGGAAACCGAGGCACAAAAAGATTAGTTGCGTCCAAAGTAGCAGAGGTAAGATAAGAGATCTGTTCCATGTGGGGCCCAGACTGTGTCCTTTCCCCTCTACTTAATCTGCCCTCTTCCCTTACAATACCTGCTGTCTCCAGCCTTAGGCGTGCAGGTAATACTCCCATCTCTGAAAGCCACCAATGTCGCCATGTGCTTCCAAATCTGCTTCTGCCTCCCACATCTGCTTCTGCCTCCCACGCATACACATTCCCTTTCCCATAAAATCACATGCCTTCTAACAGCAGCCTCAGCTCCTGCTAGTGCCTGTCATCACAACGGGCCACTTTTCTTTTCCATCGCCATAAACAGCCCCCTCCAGGCATATTGTAGTCTTGGTCTCTAGGAGCTGTTTCCCTGTTTCTTTACGGTGAGCTTGGTCAGTGCAGGGACCAGCTTTCCTCAACAGCTCTGCCACTTGGGGTATTACAGAGAGCACAACAATTCCCCAGACCATTTTAATGTCAACCCCTTTTAATATTCCTGTGGCTAAGTTCAATGCTTCCTCACTCAGCTCCTTCGTTGAACTATGCTTCAGTCTACATGGGAGCCAGTTCTGTGAGAGGTTGGCTGCAGGCTCTGATCAGCGGTGGGCTCTGCCACATCTTGTGAGACCGAGGGGGATTAAGTCAGTAAGCCCAAGGGCAGCCATCCTCCGGAAGCGGGAAGAAGCACTCAAGGCTGCCTGAAACAGGGGGCCTGGAACCCTCAAGCTCCATTCACTGCTCTAACAGTTGCCAGCATCAGAATAAAATATATATGACTAGCCCTTGCTGTTCTTGGCATGCGGAGTTCCATGAAACCCAGATATATAATTCTGCATTCTTTAAAATCATCATTCTCTATCTTTTCCCTTTCTAATTTCGAATTGCAAGCAGTTTCCTATTGCATTTTTCTTTTGTCAAACTCCTACCACCTGGGAAAGTTGCCATGTGCACTGCACTGTATACCATACACCGTACACTGCACTGTAAAGGTGCAGTCCCTTGATTCTCAGTGTTTTTTCCTCTCTAGTATACCCTCTCCTTCTCCTCCCGCTCTCCCCTGCAGGGTCTCAGCTCTGTGATCCTCTCCTGATCTGTCTCTCTGCATCTGTGACTACATTTCCTTCACTTCTCCCTTCCTTACCTTTCCTCTGCAGCTGGGCTGTGTCCGCTCCCTCCTCCTGCAGCTGATCTCACTTGCTTTGCTCTTACCGCCTCCCTCTGAGTGATCAGACTCTACTTTCCTGCTGCATCCTCTCTTCTCTTCTCTGGTTGATTTATCCGGCTTTATTGGGAAGCCAGCCTATGACTGACTGTTTACCACCTAATTTCTGGAATTGTGCTATCCTTTTGAAGTCCAAACTGATGTGCTGTGAGAGTCTCATAATTAGGCTTAGAAAAAAATAAAACTTTCTCATTCCACCATCAATACAACTAAAATACTGGGTTAGCAGTCAAAACAGGCAAGCTAAAGGAGCTTGCTCCTGAAAACTAAAATAGCAAAATTATCTGTGCTAGCATTTTGAAATGCTATCTTAGGCTGTCTTGTTTATACTTAATGCTCTGTGACTCTAAGTCGAGGACAAACCTCAAGTTAGGGTTTTTCTATGTAAGGCTTCTGGAGAAGCTCCTTAGGATTTATAGGTCTCTGGAGCTTCTTTAAAATCCACTTGTTCCTGTCTAATATAGAGACCTGCTGCATATCAAGAACCAACTGAATGTTCAACTCCCTTCTTAACATCATCATTATAAACTGAATGTTCTAGATTCCACATTTGCTCCTGATCTTCCCCTTACGCCTTGCCTAGAACCAGTCAGTCAACAATAGCTCAACTTTGGGCTTTTGGTTATGTTCTTAGCTCAGGGTTTATATCATCTGCATCCATAACCTCCATTTCTTACCGATTCTCTGCCGATTTTTTTGTTCCTTTTTAAAGGCATGAAATAAGCACTGTATTTTTTGATTTTGGTATGGCCCTTAGATACAAAATATGGGTTGAAGAGACACTAAGGGGAAAATTCACATTTGGAGATGTGAAAACCAGGAATATTAGATGACAGATGCATGCATGCCACCCATTTGCAGGGAATGCATCATTGCTAAATATTACTTCTCTTCAAAGTTATGCATAATAAGAAAGTGGGGTAAACCAGGAAAAACTATAGAGTTTTGGATGAATAGGAGACTAAGCAAGTAACTGTGCACAAAAAGTATAAATCACTCACCAAAAAAATGTATAGTCTACAACGTGTTTTCCAGGATGATGTGTGTGAAGGTATCTGTTGTATGTATACAAGTTCACCCTCGTCTCTTTTTTCAGGCTTGTGAACGTATGACAATGTGAATTATTCTTCCCGGGCACAACTCTACCTGAGGATTAGTGAATGGCTGTGATTTTCAACCAAAAAACTTGTATTTAGCCGCCTTCTTTCTTACACCTAGAAGTTCCTGGCTAATGCTGATATTTATCAAATGCTGTGTGCAATAAAAACAAGTATTTCTCAAAAGAAAGTAAATTGTGCTGCAATTATTTGTGTGTGTGTGTGTGTGTGTGTGTCTGTATACATGTATATATACTGTTTATAAAAACAGAAATAATTTTGGTAATTATTGATGAGTAGAGAATACTTTAGCATGTTTATGTCCCAAAAGGAAGAAAAGTCTAGGGATAGGTATATTTTCAAGAAGGCTCAGTAGATTTGGCTCTAGCTTCTGTCACCATTTAGCTTTGGAATTTGTGCTTTAGTTTCTTCATTTACAGAACAAACAACAAACAAACAAATATTGTGCAAGTAGGACACTGAGATTCCATTTGGAGTTATGATTCTGTGATTCTATCTTGCGGTTTTAAAACATCTATATACTGTAAGATGTTTGATTCTGCAAAGAGCTATGAACCTATTCTGCCTTTTCCCATGCAGAAGTCATTCTTTTGCTTACTCACTTATTCTAGAAACACTTATTTGTGATTTACTGTTTACTTATGATTTACTATAGGTTCTGCGCCATGACCCACGGATTCAAATATTATTTAGTTAGAGCCTCGGTTCTATCTAGATAGAGCTCAGTATATATAAGATTACCTCATACTTTATAGAATTTTATCTCAAAGTTCTAACTGTAGAAAGTTAAGATGTTTATGCAAAGAACTCAATATGCGCCCATAATACCAAGTCCTGATGCTAATCATTATTTTATTTTGGAGAAGTGATTTCTCTTTTGTCTTAAATCTCTGAGGTACGGTAACAGAAGGGTAACAGTGTGAGTTTTGCCCAGCAGACTCAGGTTTGGAATTTTGACTGCACAAATATGAAGTGTTAATAGTAATATTTCCATCAAAATGGTTGCAGAGTTATATTGAGAATGGAATAAGGTGATGCACATGAAAACCTACTCATGAATGATAGCTTTTGTTTTTACTATAGGTAGTTGAACAATACTTCTGCTTTGTTTAAGAACCTTTTCAAATCAGCAAACTAATAAATTATTTGAAGACTCTTTTCTTATTATGATCTACGCTGTAACCTTTATGCAGGAGTCTATATTAGGTTGAACCATACGAAATTGACAATATTCAACTTGACCTACAAAAATGACAGTTTCATATGGTTCAACATAATACCACTAAAAGAAAATTTTAATTTTCTACTTTTTAATATAAATGGCATGGGCAATTTCAATTTTTTTCTAGAAGAGTATTCCCTCACTACAAAGTATGTTTAGTGTGCAAAATTTATGACATTGGCTGTTTAGATTAAGGAGAAAAATGTTAAAATAAATCTTCCTAGTTGTTGTTTCCAAAGTAGTTTTAGGAAGTTTAAATTTGAGTTCAATGTTGTGAAAATTTTAGCCTCAGGAAATGTGAAAAGGGACATTAAAATCCATATGTACTGTTGGCTCTCAGGGAAGAGAGTAAATCTTTGACTATTCTAAAAGAACAACATTAAAGTTGTCAGCTAATGAGCTGCAACTTGTTCTGTGATATATTACTGAGCAAAAGATTAGAAGAAGTTAGTATAACAGAGAGAAAGAGAAAGGGAGCCCCGTTTTCCCCCTGCTGTACACGTGGCAGAGATAGGGGACTGGGAGTGTGTAGAAGTGAGAGGGGAAAATGCAGGAGAAGTGTTTAAAGCGTTCAAAGGAAACTAAAATGAAGACAAGAATATGTATGCTGGGTACAGGTTTTCAAAACAAGCTAGCTTCTACCTAGCACTTGTCAGCAACACCCTTTACTAGCAGCTTCTGAACTTCCATTTGTCTACTGGGCTGGGGACATTCTTCTTGGAAGCCACATTGCCACCCTTACCTTGCGAAGCTCAATTATAATCCTACTTCTTCTATGAAATTCTCCCCAGTTACAGGGTACTTTCTAGAAAAACCATTATTTCCTCTATCCTTAATACTAAAGGAAAATACTTCTACGTCTTCCAACTCTTCCTTCCCAAGTGTTTTATAGATGGTTTGTGGTTGTGTTTAACAATAATAGATGGGCTAAGAAATATATTTGTCCACCTGATATGGCCTCAAGGCCGTCTAGTCCACATTTATTGAACACCTACAATGTGCCAGGTACTGTGTCATGTCATGTACTGAGATCAATAAAATTAAGATTTGGGTTTGGCATTAAGAAGATCGTAGCCTTATGTAGCCATCTTTGAGATGTATAAATGAATAATGCTATGAAGCACTCATGACGTTTCTGAAATTCTTTCCTCATAAGGTTTACTGGGAATCCTATAATTCCACAACTTGAGATTCACTATTTTGGTCTTAAGCTTGGTAGATATATTATTAAAATATCGATATAGGTAGTTGGAATCATGCTTTGCCTGTTTTCCTAACATTCAACCTCAGTATGAATCTTATTTCATTGAGGGAGGACAGACAGAAAAAGCATGAGGACACTAGATCCCTAGGTACCACAGAGTGTGAGGAAGGACCAGAATTGTGGGAAATGTACTTGAGGTCAGCTTTTATCTGGCAGGAGCTGCACCATGTTACAGAGTTGAGCAGATGGGATGATGACCAAAAGGCCAGCGCCCATTCCTGTTGGAGTTGAGGCTCATTCTTAGAGGCCTGAGCACTGGGACTGTTGGTGGCACTGTCAAAGAAGGCAGGACCGCTTGCTCTGTGTCAGGCACCATGATGGGTGCTCTACACCCCTTGGCACATTTAAGCCCCATAACAGTCCTTTGAAGCAGGAGTCATTGGCTCCATTTTATAAATGAGAAGACTCAGTTTGGGGAAGCTAAGTACTTATCCAAAGTTTGCACATCTAGTTGATAGTAGAGCAGGGTTCAAGCCTCTTGCCGGTTCCAAAGCCATACTTTTTCCTCTTTTTAATCTTTGAGAAATAAAGCAATCCAGTTACCTTCAAAGGACAGATACTATTTCAAGGAAAATACTTTTGAATGCACGTCCATTTGAGGACCAGCCCTGTGCTGCATCGGATGAGGACAATTTGAAAATGAGAACATATTTCATTTCCAACATTAAGATTTTTTATAGGATCCTTTTTGAGATTTAGTAAGTAATTCCATCCTTTGCAGGAATGCTTTCTCCAAGCCCTCTAAATGCCTACAGATGGTCACCTGGCTCCTGCTTGAGTACAGTGCAGCAAGAGGAGGTCTTTTCACTCTGCCTACAGTGCTTAGCAGAGAACAGACACATTAAGTGCTCAATAACATCAGAAAACGGAGGCTGGGTAAGGTTGAGTGACTTGTTCAAGGTCAGTTAGATGATATGTGGTAGAAACACTATTTGAAACCAAACCTGTTACAAACTCTTGCTTTTAGCTGATACTTCTTTTGGTTCTAATAGCATTTTCTAGGGCAAGACAAGTAAGTCTACATTCATTTCTGCAGAATGGTTTTGCAAATGCTTTATCAACAACAGCAGCAGCAGCAACAACGAAAATAATAGCCAACATTTATCAAATCCTTCCATGTGCCAAATGCTACACTAGACACCACATGTGTTATCAAGTCCTCCTCATAACAGCCCTATAAGTAGACACAGTCATAATTCTATTGATTAAAAAGACTGAGGCACAGAGAAGTTAAATAAATTGCCCAAAATTCATAATTACACACAACAGAGTCAGGATTCAGCCTCGCTTTTTTTCTTAATGTGTGCTTTTGTCTTTACATTATAGAGAAAGTAACAACTTCTAAAAAGAGTATATAAATAAGTATAATATAAGCCCACCAAAACAAAAAATATTAGAATGTACTTAAAAGAATCAGGATGTGTACAAAACAATAAACACCTAGATCATACATTCTTTCAAACCAAATGGCAACTGCATATACACACAAGACAAGTACTGGCACATCACAGGTATCAAAAACATGTTCTTTGATGCAATCGCTTAGGAATTTTTAAAAATAAGTATCATCAAGCATCAGGATGTTAATAATAAAAGAGACAGAGGCTAAACAAACAGGGCAGTCACTCTACCCCCTTTCCAGTTTCCAATTTTTAGGAATTCAAGTTTATTCAAAAGGTTTATATGTAATTCCATAACTACCATCTCTCTTCTTCAATAATTTCAGGATGATAGTTTTAAACAACTTTAAAGGTTGAGCCTCTTCTGAATTTCCTACGTGTTTCTGTGTTCTTTTACAAATGGCCACCTCTTCAAGAGTCAACTTTACCTGTGTAAGGTCTGCAAGGCCATCCTCTCTCAGATACAAGGAACACTGAGGAATACTTCATTCATTCCGTAGAGGCCCTTAATTATGTGGAAACTGAATGCACTCTCCTAAGATTCTCTAAAATACTTTCTGTTCAATCAGTTACAGATAGGCCAATGGCCCAAGAAGTATAACCTTTCCTTTTCATAGTGTCATGGGCACTGGCAATCACTTCCTTGTGGACGTTTTCCCACTTGCTCCAGATCTGGATCAATTCCTTTATCTGAGTTGAGATGCTTCAGAGAGACACCCACAATATTCATGCCACTCCACACAGGAACACTTGAGTCCTGATGCTCTCCAAAGATCCACCCATGGCAGCTTCCAGAGTGAATACTAAGCCTTTGCACAGTCAAGAAATGGAAGTGGGCAGTGTCCAGATTATAGCCATTTTCAATAATACGGATTTTGGAAGATGTATTCAACCTCCAAGCTACATAAATGAAGATATCCACTGGACTGGAAACCATCACTTTGCAGCAGGGCTATATTGGGTAATATTAGAAATCAGTAATTTAAGGATGGCCACGTTTAGACTGACTGAAGTGTTTCGCCTTTCTCCTGGCATGCACCTGATATGATAATCACTAGGTTGGAGTTTGCAGAGATAAGATAATCTGTGCTGGAAACGATATTTGGCAGTTTCAAGAAAGGACTGCCATGTTCAAGGTTCACTGTTTCACACCCTTCAATTCACTGTTATCAACATCTACAAAGACAAGTTCATTCTGCAAGTCTTTTAATAACATGGTGATTGCACAGTCCATGTCATCTGATACAGTTCTTATAATAGAGACCTTACCGTGATGAATAAACTCCTTTGAAGCAAAATTCTCAACAACTTCAGTCTGGACAGTTACCATCACATAACCAGAGGTGGGAAGGGCCAGCTGACCCCGTGATGCGCATTCTCTGTTGGTGACACAGATTCATCCCAGAGCCAAGAAAATTTGCTCCCATTGTGCCTACACTCCAGCTGGACTGCAGGACTCCTGCAGCCCACCTCGGGGCTGCACACACAACAGGTGAATGGAGAAGAGAATGGAAGAAAGTGGCGGGCAAGCTACAGGTCGAGCTTGCTGGGGCAAGCAGAAAGAAGCTGCTTAAATGTTGAATGCCTTTCACTTTACCTCAGCTACTGCGGCTACCAAGCAAGGCCATGCTCAGCTCCCTGCACACAGGCCTCATGGGGGCCTCCGGAATGTGCTTCTGATGTGTGCTCAGGTTAAAGCAGTAAAAGGACTTCTTCTTTAGCTCTGTGTGAATTCTGAAGAATACAAACACGTATTCTCTTCAATATCTGGCATGGGTAAGAGGCCAACCCAAATCTCTGGAATTATTCATTTTCTGTTTTTAGTAGGTATGGCAAGTCAGACCCACTCTGGCTCCTGAGCCTACAGCTTAAGCATCACTGGGTCTAATTCCCTTTCTTTCTCTCTCCTTTTTTGGGACATTCCAATTTCCCCTCTAATACATCATGTCCAGGATCCTTAATCCTAGTCCGTGGTTTCCTGATATCTCTCTAAAAAACACAGCAACTAGAGTGAAACATATGGCTTAGATAGGGTCTAACCAGTGCGGAATCCAGAGGATGTCTCCTTCCCACGTCCCAGGACTACATTTCTGTACAGAGGCTCTAGCCTATTAGCCTACTAGCAGCATCATCAGATGGCTACGTAAAACCACAAGATCCTCTTTTAAGGAACTGTCGCCAAATGTCTCCATTCTAAACTGGTGCAATTAATTTTGGAACCTGTATTTTCCCAGACTGCCTTAGCAGAGAATTTTGTATGCCTGGTAAATGACAGTAGTTAATAAATATTTATAGGGTTTGTGTCAATATTTTGCTACCTTATGGCTACTTACTAGCTTAATGCCTCTGAACCTTAGTTTTTTTTTTCATTGGAAAACGGGAAAATAGTACGTTCCCTGGTAGTGCTATAACAGGTTCATATGAGATAATGCATGTAATGTAAGGTGATGTTATTATCACAGGCAATCTAGGTTTTAATTCCACACTAGAAATGTAATTATAACTACTAAACCCATAATCACAGAAACTACAGCCTACAGGTCCTACAACTATCCCAAACATAAAATTATCTACCCACATTTCAATCAGAAAACATTTTACAATTCTTTTCCCCACAAAAGATGTTCAAAGTTTGCTTTTATTGCCCTCTAGTGGTTGCTATAAAAAAAGACATAACCACATTATTTTGTTTTTCATTTTGATTTTTGAGATGCCAGACACGGTATCTTATAAATGTAAATTTTGTTAGGTTGCACACATTCCTGTCAGCTGGCAACCTTTACAAAATCAGCCTATAGGGAGAGTACCTAACACTGTGTCCTGCACAATACAGAGGTACACTGCCCACGCACTGTTAGCCATGCATTGATTTTACTAGGTCTTTACTCCGAATCTACTGACTTAAAATAGTAATCTATCTTTATTCATTCATTATATATTTATAAGATATATATTATGGGTCAGGTAAGCAAGACAGATGTCGTCCTGGCTTACCATGTAGTGAGGAAAATGGAGTATTAAACATGTCTTTAAAAATTAGCATGGTAAATTCTGTCAGTATATGAAGCTCATGAAGAGGGGTACCTAACTTGGAGGTGTTGCTGTGTGTCTTGGGAAGGTGGAGCAGGAATGGTGAGAAAAGGCATTTGGAGAATATAAGAAGTCGGTGGGGTGGGGAAAGTTTTCAGGAGAGGATATAACGTCAGATATAGTTACATGAGGGAGCAAACACTGACTTTTAGAGATATGGCTGGACAAGTTAAGAGGAAGCTGTACTGAGGAATTTAGACTTTATTTGGACGGTTAAGTTATAACCAATGGACTCTGAAAAAAGCATGAATCTATGACTTCGATTTTAATATCTGATTTGTAAACTTGTATTAAAGGGAAGCCTTAGGCTGGGTAAGGCGGTTCACACCTGTGATCCCAGTGCTGTGGGAGGACTGCTTGAGGCCGAGCATTCAAGACCAGGCTGGGCAACATGGCGAGACCCTGTATCATCTGAAAAATGTTTTAAAAATTAGCTGGGCATGGTGATGCATTCCCATGGTGCTAGCTATGTGGGAGGTTGAGGTGGGAGGATTGCGTGAGCCCAGGAACTCAAAGGTTTGGTGAACTGATTGTGCTACTTCACAATCCAGCAACAGTAAGACTCTGTCTCTAATTAAAAAATAAATAAATAAAATAAAGGGAAGTCTTTGTTCACAACATATGTTTAGTTGTAACTCATCAACAATTAATTGTTCAAAAATGCTTCAGGGCATTCTTTTTTATCATACAAAGTCCTCTCAAACACATTCATTCCTAGCTTATTGGAGCTGGAAGTTTAAAGATGCTGTCTCCATCTTTTCACTTTACAGAGCAGTGAGAGGATCAGGAGTTCGTTCAGGTTGCCCCGAGTAACTGAATGGTTGCTCCTGGGAACTGTTTGCGTTTCCTAGCCTACTCCAGTGCTCAAACTCCTCATCCTGTTTATTCAGAGGCCCAATAGTCTTCTGCATCTCATGTCTTGATGGCCTGGGCTACTGATAATTCTTGAGCACCCCTGCTTTTCAACACTTCTGCACTGACTTCATGTTCCTCCTTTGCAGCCTGATGAAAAAAATGGTTATCTTAGACTTGCAGTGAGGATCTGGGAAGGTCTTTCCATTACTAAGGAAAACATGAATCCTCCTCAGGATACATGGTGAGGTTCTGCTTCTTCTATGGAACTCCCTTGCCTCACTGGTGTAGTTCAGGGTGGACCTGCTCATTTCTTCTCTTAGACTACAAGCATCCCAAGGACACGACACATGGCTTAGTCATCACTACATTCCACATAGCAAGGTGACACAAACACAGAAGCCCCTATCGCATTTGCTGTAGACAGGAATGAGAGGATAAATGAATAAACAGAGGAACGGAGTGAAATATCTTATTTCCTAGCAGGAGGTTTAAATCTATGTTACAAGGGAATGAAAGATACATATTTTTTTCCTTCAGGGAAAAGATGATGAGCTACCCAAGGTGAAAAGACAAGAGTCTCTGACAAGTAAGCAAAAATTGGCCGGGCGTGGTGGCTCACGCCTGTAATCCCAGCACTTTGGGAGGCTGACACAGGTGGATCACAAGGTCAAGAGATCGAGATCATCCTGGTCAACATGGTGACCAGGATGCTTAGTCTGTACTAAGCATACAAAAAAATTAGCTGAGCATGGTGGCGCGTGCCTTTAGTCCCAGCTACTTGGGAGGCTGAGGCAGGAGAATTGCTTGAACCCAGGAGGAGGAGGTTGCAGTGAGCCGAGATTGCGCCATTGCACTCCAGCCTGGGTAACAAGAATGAAACTCTCTCTCAAAAAAAAACAAAAAACAAAAACAACAAAGTAAGCAAAAATTAAAGTTGCACTCTTTGTCATAAGAAAGGACTATGAATATGAAGGTAAGAAGACATTAGAGAAGAAAAGTCAGGTAAAGGGGAAAGAGAAATTTGGGTACCATAAGAGAGTGCCTAAGGACTTCAAAATCAGAGATACCTGATGCTCACTTTTGGTTTTTACATGTGTGATGCAAATCCACTGCTATTTTTTTGAGGCCTAAGTCCTGTCTGCTACACACAAAGGAGATGCTAAGGAATACTTACTTGCATTTATGTTAGATACAGAAACAGTGTAATTTTCTTTGATGTTCTAAATTCCAGAGACAAGTGACTCGGTTCCATGTGTACCTGATTATGATCACAAGCCCCGCAACACAGTACTCAGTCAGCATGGAGACAGACCCCTCTCCTGCTCCAATAAAAGGAAAACATAGGCTAGGAGTGGGGGTGGACACCTGCAATCCCAGCACTTTGGGAGGCCAAGGCAGGTGGATCACCTGAGGTCAGGAGTTTGAGACCAGCCTGGTGAACATGGTGAAAACCTGTCTCCATTAAAAATACGAAAACTAGCCGGGCATAGTGGTACATGCTTATAATCCCAGCTACTTGGGAGGCTGAGGCAGGAGAACACTTGTACCCAGGAGGAGGAGGTTATAGTGAGCTGAGATTGCCCCACTGCCACCACATTCCTGCCTGGGCGACAGAGTGAGACTCTGTCTCAAAAAATAAAAAAAAGAAAAAGAAAACTGTAGCCTTCATTCTTCTGAATGCGATCATAAATTTGGGAGTAGAATAATAAAAGTGCATGAAAAACTAGTCACAGCTTAGTACAGTTAAGGTCCCACACAAAAATCCGAGAGATTAAAGCAATAAATGTTTCTGGAATTTGTTTTACAGCAGCATTGGTCCATTAGGAAAGTTTCCCTCCAGGATAGATCCTGAACACAGAGAAATAAGAAATTAAATTATAAGGAAGATTAACTGTTGGCCTTTTGCTGACCCCTCAATTTCTCTCCTTCAAGCAGGAGAATTACAGGTCAGTCTAAGGTTCAAGAAGGAGTAACATTTCTCATTTTGAGCTTTCTCAAGAAATCTTGGCTCTTATTGCTCCCGGGTGATTCCTAGCAGTTTGTTGTGTTTAAAAATAGGACCCTCACAATGAAAAAAAAAGCAACAAAGCCACAAATATTACTTTCAGATTTGAATTCAACTTAAATTCATTGAGTTAATATTTTAAAAAGCTATCTTTATGATAACAGCCAGTTTTAATACTGTGATCAAATACAATCACCAGTGTGAAAACAGCAAAGGGCCAACGACCACGTGCTTCCAGTTTGATGCAAAATCTTTTACTGCCATCTTGTGGATTTTTAGGAAATAATCCCAGTCACTATGTTATTTATTGTCTTATGGGAATAACAGGTTCATAGGCCACAGTTTATGAAAATAACTGAAAAAAAGTATAAGAAAAGAGCAGCTAAAGCGTCAGATTTCTATTTAATATTATCACTTTGTATTCACTACTAAGCATCTCTGAGGCATGATTTCTTCATAAAACGTTGGTATTATAACAATAGCATCCCCTGCCTATCCCAATATTGCCATAAGAATAAAAATTTTAAATTGCTCTGCAAATCAAAAGAACTAATCAGAGACAACCAATTATTTTCACTACTATTAGTGATATTAGAATGACGTTACCTAAGTATTTTATATGTAACAAGGTAAACTACAGTTCAGGCTGAGAAGTCCGGACCTTGGTACTTGCTTTCAGAGAGTGATTTGTCTTATGGTTTATGGCTTGCAGGGCAAGAAAGTGGATGTTTCAAATGAAAAGACTCCCTGGGGCAGAAAATAATGTGGGCTGACAACTGAGGAAGGGACTGTTTTCTTTTTACTGATTCTCTGATGAGCAAGTGGGCCCTGACACTTCAAAAGCACAGCAGATGTGTAGTACAGAAAGACCTTTGTCCAGTGAAAAATGCTATCCTGGGATCCTACTGATGGATCCACATTTAGTTATTCTCTTGTAAGTTATTCATCCAGATTTCTCTCTCCCAACCAACTGACACTTAAAACTACAAAAATAAGGCAATAAGTTGGCTCATAGATGTCATGGACAACTTACAATCATCTAGGCTTGGCATGGTGGCTCATGCCTGTAATCCCAGCACTTTAGGAGGCCGAGGAGGGTGGATCATGAGGTCAGGAGTTCAAGACCAGCCTGGCCAAGATGGTGAAATCCCATCTCTACTAAAAATACAAAAATTAGCTGGGTGTGGTGGCGGGTGCCTATAACCCCAGCTACTCGGGAGGCTGAGGCAGAGAATTGCTTGAACCCAGGAGAACTGCCCTCCGGCCTAGGTGACAGAGTATGGACTTTGAGTATGGACTGCCTCAGACATAAGCAAACTGCCAAATTCAATTCTCTTGTGAAGGCCTGCATCACAGAAAGAGCAGAGCTTTGTAATCAGAAGCAACAGTGTTCCAAATACCACCATCATTACTGATCATCTGTGTGATCTTGGACAAATTATTTAATTTCTCTGAGCCTTTAACCCAACAAGCTTGTTGGGACAATTCAGGGAAATCATAATGCAGTATCCAGCAACATGCTCGGTGCTGAGCATATATTCAATATAGGTTAGGGATTTTATCTCTAATTCTCTACTGTTTTTGCTTTCTTGGGCCTTCTTTGTTGGGAAACTTCCCTTTCAGAAGCCTTCTTACTCTCCCAGGCTGATCTAAGTTTAGCCTCTCCTTTATACCCATGTGGTCCCTGGAACTTAGCACTAGCATTTCCATGTTACATTGGAAATAACTTATTTATTCATCTGTCTCCCTTCGGCTACATGTTCACTGAGGCCACAACGTTTTTTTCACATCGTATCCTCAGTGTCTAGTAGCTTCTGGCACTTAGTGAATGTCTCTGAGCTCTGCAGACAAGATTTTCGGGTGAAGATATTACTTCTGTCAAATAAAATGCTTGCAAGAGGTTTTCTGGAGATTATGACAGAATTTTCAAAAAATATGTTTCACTTGATAGTAATTTATATTCAAAGACTAAAAATGTTATTAGGTTAAATAAAGTTAAAATATGCTGTAACAGCATTTAAAAAATTTGCTACAGGACTTCTCAGATCCTTTATTGGATTATGAACCTTTTTTTTTTTTTTTTTTTTTTTTGAGACGGAGCTTCGCTCTTGTTACCCAGGCTGGAGTGCAATGGCGCAATCTCGGCTCACCGCAACCTCCGCCTCGTGGGTTCAGGCAATTCTCCTGCCTCAGCCTCCTGAGTAGCTGGGATTACAGGCATGCGCCACCATGCCCAGCTAATTTTTTTGTATGCTTAGTAGAGACAGGGTTTCACCATGTTGACCAGGATGGTCTCGATCTCTTGACCTTGTGATCCACCCACCTCAGCCTCCCAAAGTGCTGGGATTACAAGCGTGAGCCACCGCGCCCGGCCTGGATTATGAACCTTTTTATGGAGCATTTCACACATCCAGCATTGTACAGAGTTTTGGAAGTACCACTGTGAGAAAGGCGGGTGTTTCCCCTGGTGTCACTGAGTTAAGTTTCAGACGTTTGAAAGCTGCTTAGTTGAATCTTTTGAGTAGTCATCTTGTGAGTTAGGTGTTACAAGTCTGATGTTAAGTACGTGGTTCCCAATGTACTATTTTCACCGCAAATTGTGGCATACAGTGTCTTTATGAGACACTGAGTAAGCAGGACTTAAGGAATGTAATTGGAAAGCAATGTTAATTTTGTTTCCTATGAGGTTACTAAGTGCCCACAAATTTTATTTACTGTTTTTCTTTGACATATATTACACAGAGGAATTCTATATGAGACAATGGGGATGCTTTTTAAGTGAAGCTTGGGGCAATTCATGAGTTATCTGGTCCCTTTTAGATAATGGAGGGTTTTCCTTATCTACTCCAAGTTCATTTTCAGAGGAAATTCAGTGAACAGGATGGAGGTAGGAAGGAGCTCAACAAGAGTGGGCAAGGCTGCTGTGTTCCCACTCAGTCATGTGGCTACTTCTTTTGGTACAACAGTGAAACACATTTGTATATGGTTTGTTAGTAAATACCTGCTGTCCTGAGCCCTCCTGAGTGACCCACAACTCTGGCTGCCTGGAAGTTCCCACCTTCCTGCTGTCCGATATCTGGCACTACAGCTATTCATTGTCTGGACTGGTGCCAGGGTTGTGCTAAGGTGTGAAAATTCTGAATAGCATCCCTGACCACAGGTAAAGAAAAATCCAGGGTGGCTGAAGCATCAGTGAGAGCAGGTGAAGTATTGTGGATGGGGCCAGCCATCCAGGAGGCAGGGGCCAGACTCTGCAAACCTTGTGGCCTATGTTAACAATCTGAGACTTTAAGAACAGCAGGACACCATTGAAAGGTTTTAAAGAGAGCAGGAAAAGGGTATGATCAGATATGCTTTTTGTCCAGTTTGCTCTTTCCAAAAGCTGGAAATCTGTATGTGATGTGTGACGTTTGTATGCACTGGGCAATCATCAGGAATAAAGGACTCTGCCTATAGTCAGGCCCTACTGAATCCCCACCCTTGGGTGGCTGGGCCAGGAGTCAGCCTGGATGGCGGGGCTCTGAAATCAAGGCTGAGCAAGAGTAAATCCACTGTAGCCCCTTCACAGGTCACATCCACTTTCATTTGAAGTGGTCCCACGATGAGGGGAGCTGTGAGCTCTGAGTTATGCAGGAAGAAAGATCCAGTAAGGTGGGGAGAAGTCTAAGTGGGCTCCATAATTAATAGAGGCAAAAGCCAGAAATGACTGAAGAGTCAACGGGTCTAGAGGTAGTGGGTTAAGGAGAGGGCGCAAATGCCGGCAACGAGCAGGCTGGTTTGCAGAGGCAACTTTCACATGGTTTCTGGACGAGAGCTCTAAATTTAACTGATCGGATTTAGGGCAATAAGTTTTTACCTCCTCAAAAACAGCATCAATTCCACTTAGTTAGATTTCACTTCCAAATTTAACAGTATGTCTTGGCTGACACAGAACCTTGAAATTTCTAAAACCTTACTGATACTTGTTCCTGAGGGGTGGGTAGTGGTGTAGCTGGAGTTTGGGTGACTCCAAGTTTTGATGACAAGAGAAAAGAAGCTGAACGTGTTGCTGACGTGAAAGGGTTTATAAGATGTCTGGTTTAAGCTGTTTGGCTTTTGGGGATAGGTGAAATGAGAGCACTGAGTTGTGGAGATGAGACTTGTCGCTAATACTGGATAGATCCCCGATCCTCTTTAGTATTTTAGAGAGTGCTTGTTTCAGGAACACACAGAGGGAGAGAGAGTTTCTTCATCAGTACTGAAAACTAGGAAAGCAAGATTCCTCCATGGGACTGGGAGCCAGAGCCAGGGCCAGAGAGGAAGGGCATGGCAGATATGGCGTGGTGACTGGAAGGGATAAGGTTTGTCGGGTTGTATGAGGACCACTTCAGGAAATCCAAGAAACAATCTGGAATATCTTTACTGGGGATGGTGGTGGCGAGGAGGAAGCCAGAACCACAGAAGAGATTTAGAGATGTTATTTGAGGTAATAATATAGGGTGACCCTAACAGTACCCAAGTTGGTGACTAGTGTGTATAGTGCTCATATTCCATTTAACTAACTTGAAAATAGACCTGGCAAATCAAGTCCTTCCCTTCTGCACGGTTTTAAACATGAAGATCACCTGAAAATTTTTGAAATACCCACATGAGCTGTGACTCATTTTTACTCTTTCTAAATCAATAATGCAATTTAAATTCTAATTTGGAAATTCAGTTACCGATTGTACCTTCAGTTCAACAGCTGCAGCATTTCACTTTCGGCAACACACATTCCCAATCACGTATCTTGGAACACAGTTTGTTAAATGCTTAAAGGCCATCAAGAATGAGCTTTGGAGTTAGCAAGTCAGCTGGGGTGATCATTTTTAGACGCCAGATGAATGAATAAACTGAAATTGCTTAGAGAGACAGGAAATAATCTCTTTCTGGGAGTGTTGCTTCTCTGTGCTCTGTTGCACATTTTTTCCTAACAAAGCACTCAAACAAATAATAAGAGAAGCATTAATGAGAGAAGCATTTCTATCTTTCCTTCTGCAGAAAGACAGCCTGAGGAGGTAACCGCACTAGTTTATGTGACTGCATGCTGAATGCCCTAAATTCTCCTTCATGAATACTTCAAGAATAAGATTCAGTTATTCAATTTTTTCTGCAACAGATCCCTGAGAAATAGAATACATAAAAGAGAAATTAGAAAAGATCACTCATAATACGTGTATAAGATGTAGCCCTAGGTGACGATTTCTTTGTCTTTGAGCATCTTAACTACTTTAATTTTGGAATTCCAGTGGGCACAAGGGTTAGGCCTGGTATAAATCCCGGCAATGGAGCTTCGGGACCCTCCATCTTCAGATTGCTAAGTAATATGTTTTGACAATGCATGAACACCAGAGGGCACCCAAAACTGTAAAACATAGTAAAAGGCTACTTCCCTTTCTGTATAGGCAAAGAATGTAGGAAATGGTCAATTATAGGAATTATAAAAATCAACCAGGCATGGTGGTGGGCGCCTGTAGTCCCAGCTACTCAGAAGGCTGAGGCGGGAGAATCGCTTGAACCCAGAGGTTGCAGTGAGCCAAGGTTGTGCCACCGCAGTCCAGCCTGGACAATAGAGCTAGACTGAAATACTAATAATAAAAAATCTACTCGAGCATTTCCCACTTCTGATATCCTGTAAGATACTCCTTATGCAGGATTTGGTGGTCGAAATGTTTGTGAAAACCATAGACTTCATCTGCCCTAGGAGATTTCCAATGCACACACATAAACATGTTTTTTAGAAGTTCTTCAGTGAAGAAGAAGTACAAAGGAACCTGCTATAGTAGCAATCTACTACAATCCTGCTGTTCAGTGTTCTGTAAAACACACTTTGGGAAATGCTGATCTAGTCCAGTCCCTCTCCCAAAGAAGGAACAGCTCAAACTATCCAACAGAGGCCTTCCTTTTACATGGGTATCCAAACGTTTTTAAAAAATTCAGATACATTCTTAAAGCAGAGTTAATAGGAACAGCCCCATTTATTGAATATTTATACTATGACAGGCTGTATTTTAAGTGTTACTGTCTCTTCTCTTTCTTCTGTGTGTGTATATGTGTATGTGTTCATACACATACACATACGATACCCAGCACATAGTAAATCATGAATAACTAAATTACCTAGGAAGATTCTATAGTCCATGTGAGAGAATAGAAATGAACATTCTGCCCCTGATTAGAAAGTCTCTTATCTATGAAGAACACTTGAGAACAAAGACATATCTCCCAGATCCCTTCCCTGGGGATTCTACTTCATTTCTCTGAAATTACCATATTATTGTTAATATGACTTATTCGCAAATAAATCTTACATGACCTAGTAATATGTATTAAGTTTTATTTAGCTCTTTTTTTTTTGAGACAGAGTTTTGCTTTGTCACCCAGGCTGGAGTGCCCTGGTGTGATCTTGGCTCCCTGCAGCCTCTGCCTCCCGGGGCTCAACCGATTCTCCTGCCTCAGCCTCCCGAGTAGCTGGGATTACAGGTGTGCCCCACCGCACATGGCTAATTTTTGTATTTTTAGTAAAGACAGGGTTTCACCACGTTGGCAAGGCTGGTCTCGAAATCCTGACCTCAAGTGATCCACCGGTCTCAGCCTCTCAAAGTGCTAGGATTATAGGCATTAGGCACCAGGTCCAGAAAGCTCTTGTTATTTAGAGTTTTTGCTTTGTACTTTTCAGGAAGGTGGCTTGCCCCTATAGGTCCAGTGCAAGTTATAGATGAAAATGTTTTATCTTCCATATTCCATTGTTAGTAATTCTTTTGTGCCATTTTGCTTTCCACGTTGTAATGTTTGCACTTCTCAAGCTTGTTTATTCTTTTCTCTCAATGTTAAGCAATGAAATTCCAACAGTGAACCTTGAAACTAGCCACTTTCTAGCTAGCTACAGGCGAAATACATTTTGACATACCAAGTAGAAATGTTCCCTCTTCTCTCTCAACTGAAAAAAGCAGATAATATTTTCCTCATCAAATGTATTCGCAAATGTTATACATAAAAAGGATATGCTGTGTGAACTTCAAAGGTTGTTATGTCCTGTGAATTACAATATCTAAGAGGACTATAACTCTGATTGGTTGCCTTATTTATTACGTGGCCCTGGTAATAATATTTAAATGGATAAATTGATTTTTGAAGCAGAAATACTTCAGAGTTTTCTTTGTCAAGCCATACCAGCTCATTCCTTCTCTCTCACATGTGTGGAGGTTAAAACAAATCAAGCCTATGGCTTGGTGGATTTTTTATTTAAACAGCATTAGAGAATCTAATATCATCCTTGTGCCTCAATTTCTCTATGCTTAAAATGAGCATAATAAGGCACAGTGTTGTTAGAAGACTGAATTAGTAACAACAGTGACTGACTCAAAAGTAGCACGTTAAGTATGAGTTCTTTATTGTTGGATGCGTTCCCCAATGTGATGTACACAGTGTGGTGTGCACCATGTAGATGTGCCATAGAGACTGTTGACAAGATTTTGAAAAGAGACTGTGCCGTGAGGAGGAAGAACGCTGACTTTGTGTGCAGCTTCACAGTCAGTAGCTGTGGAGACGCAGACAGATCATTTAGCCTCTCTGAATCCCTTTTTTCCTGATCTGCAAAATGAGAGTAATAAGAATAACCTATCCTGCCACTTAGAATGCCTTAGAGGATCTCTAGAATTAATGGATGTGACAGTGCTTTGAGTCTGGGAACATTTAATGACAATATGAATGCTGATTGTAATGAAATGACAAAGTGGTCCTCCAGAATAGAGATGTTAAGCCAGGATGATGAAGGTATGTTAGCATGCTCTAGGTAGAATCAGAGTCAATCTCTCAGGTTATAGTGATTTCTTAATGTGCCACCATATTTATTCAACACTTTTTCATTTAATAAACACTTTTTTTAAGAGACTGCTATGTGCCAGGCATTGTGCTAAATACTGAGGATAGAACATCATGTAAGATAGAGAATTTGCTTTAAGATACCTTACCACCTAGTACAGGAAGACAGACATGTAAATGTATATGGGCAATATGGTTTGATAGCTGCCAGTCATCTCTTATATCTCACGTAAGTGCTGACGAAGTAGGTCAGGGAAGGAGCTTAAGGGATGATGCTCAGCTCTTGGATGGCAGAACAAGGTCCTAATGTAGTACCTTACACTGTCTCTCCCATTCTCAACATCCTTCCAGAGAGCTGCAAGCTGATGAGTGGGCAGAGCCTTTCAAATGTGAGAGGACCACAGTGACACGTATGGGACCAGAGTGACACGTATGGCAAGGCCATCCATGCAAACTGCTGGAGACCTTACTAAAGCCAACTTACTGCTGGAGACCTGACTAAAGTTCAAAGTTTATCTTCCTCTGAAATGGGGCAGTACCTTTCAGAGTGATTGTGAGAAGCATAAACTAATAGCTATGCAAGAAGTCAGAGGTCTATTGAGCAATGTAGTGCCTATAGCCACCAATACTGCTTGCTTAAGCATTTGCTAAGAGAGTAGATCTTACGTTAATTGTTCTTATCACAAAAGGAAAACATTAATAACAGAGAAGAGAATAGGAGGAAACTTTTGGAGTGATGGATGTGTTTATGGCATAGATTGTGGTGATGCTTTCACGCTTGCATTCATATCTCCAAATTCGACATTAAGTATCTACAACTTTTTCTGTCACGAATCTTATCTCAGTAAAGTAGCCTTGAAAATTACTTATGAAATAATATCCTTTGCACCAACGCGGATACCACAGGAGGCTATTATCTTAAGCAAATTAACACAGGAACAGAAAACCAAATACCACATGTTCTTACTTACAAGTGTGAGCTAAACACTGGATACTCATAGACATAAAGACACCAACAATAGAAACTGGGGACGCCTAGAGTGGGGAGAGAGGGAAAGGGGAAATGATTGAAAAACTAATTACTGGGTACACTAGGATCACTACCTGGGTAATGGGATCAACTATACTCTCGACCTCAGCATTACGTGATATACCCATATAAGAAACATCACGTGTACACCCGAATTTAAAAGTGGAAATTATTTTAAAAGTTAAAAAAAAAGGTGTTCAATACATTGTTGCTGATAATTCTTGAACTGAGTTGAATGGTGCCACTGCTACAACTTAGTACCATCAGCAAACTGTATATAGCACTATCTTATGCATTTTTTTTTACATCTGCACCAAACTATACACATTATAAAGGTGCAGTGTTTAGAGTATGGTCACGAGTTTTGGGAGAAAATCTGTTTTTTAAATAAAATAAGTAACATATCATTTTAAAAAGGCATGCTTCTCAACAGTCTGTTGGATGCAAATGCGTCTCAGAGCATCTAGAAGAAAACATTAGCAACTTCACCTTTATTTGATGGACGTAAGTGCAACAAGCCTCAAGCACCTGAACATCATTTAAACTGTGACATGTAGACCAGGTGCGGTGGCTCATGCCTGTAATCCCAGCACTTTGGGAGGCTGAGGTGGGAGAATCACCTGAGGTCAGGAGTTTGAGAGCAGCCTGGCCAACATGGCGAAACCCTGTCTCTACTTAAAATATAAAAACTAGTTGGGTGTGGTGGTGGCCACCTGTAATCTGAGCTACTTGGGAGGCTGAGACAGGAAAACTGCCTCAACCCGGGAGGTGGAGGTTGCAAGTGAGCTGAGGTTGTGCCACTGCACTCCAACCTGGGCAAGAGAAAGAATAAGACTCTGTCCCAAAAGAAACAAAACAAACACAAACAAACAAAAATGTGACATGTACCTGAAGCCATGATGCTCTCATCCATTTTCCTTTGTAATTAAGATTCTTCTGGTGTCATAATTGAACATTATGACTTTTCACTGATGGTGTCAAATACGGAGGGAATAAAGATTAAAGAAACATACTCACCGATAGGATCTGGTCTCCTCTCTGGAGCTCCCCACTTAGGTCTGCTGGTCCACCAGCCAGAATGAAGGATACAAAAATACCTTCTCCATCTTCCCCACCTACAATGTTGAAGCCCAGGCCAGTGGAGCCTTTGTGCAGGACCACCTTGCGGGGTTCTCTGCAGAAAGAAATAGAGAACACAGCTTAGAGGATGATCCATTTAAGATTTAGGTTGCTTTTACTTTCACTGGGACAAATGATATCAGCAATTTCCTACTTATAAGGTTGTTTCTCAAATTAACATTCACATATCAAGAAAGAGGCTAATATTAGGAATGTTTGAGTTCCTCACTGTAACAACAGCCAAAATATCATGTAAAATCATTCCTTCATTCTAAAAAGGTTTCTTAAACAATCTTTACTTCTATTTTTGTTTAAAACATCTGTTTTTGTATTGCGCACCACAGTAGTACTCAGTAGGACGGACATACACAAAAGGATAGAGGGATTTCTGGGGACAAGAGACTAGGTTGAATTCCCAGATCATGAAAGACCTTATATGCCAGGTTGTGGGTTTGCTGTTTGTTTGATTGTTAATTAAAATGTACTGTGTAAGCCATGGGGACTCATTGGAAGATTCTGAGACATTAAGAATATTTAAATTCATTTTAGAAAATTAACAGATGGTCCTATGGAGGGCTGATGGAAGGGAAAGTACAGATATGACGGGAGGTGGGAAAATCATTTGGGATACTGTCTAGTAATCCAGCTGTGAGGAAGTCACAGCCTGAACAAGGGTGACAGCAGGGAGAATTTTAAAAAGGGTAACATGAAAGGAAATTTGAAGGGAGAAGCAGTAGGTCCAGAGATGACTCAGACATTGGAAAAAGGAGAGAGAGCAACTAGCAAAAAGAGAGATGAGTGGAATCCAGGATCATGGGATGAGTATGATTTGGACATACTCAGTTACAGGAAATAGTGGTATATCCACGCGGCAACATTCTGAAGCAGCTGGAGATGAAGGACAGGAATTTGGGTCTTTGGAGAGAACTATAAATACATATTTAAGGGTCATCAATGAAAAGGTCAGAGATCAAATTTTGAGCCAATAGTTCACTGAGTTTGTGTAGAGGTCAGAATAACATGGAATTGTAGAGTGTAAAAATTCTTAAAAGGCAGTTACTTCAAATTCTGTATCAGTAGTTTTAAAAAGTGTTCTGCAAGTCTTAGGCTTGAGCAAGTTGTTATTTGTATCATGCACCCTCCTCTCCCAAACATCTCAGTCTATCTTCTATTTTCCAGCTCTTAATGATGAAAGAATAAGAGCCATCCAATATACTTTATACTAATGACTACAAAAAGAATTTGTTATTTGCTATCACATTTTCATGCATCAAGTGATGCATTATGTATACATGCCTTATTATGAGGAAGAGTGTAAAATGCACATCACAACTTGAACTGTAAATAATAAATTAGATAACAACGCATTAAGTCAGAGATGAAGTGTCAAAGAGTTAACTCATTTCATTCTACAGATACTTTGTAAACACCTACTCTGCCAGGAAGGTGTTTCAAGTGCTCAGAATGTTTGCAAACAAAACAAATATCCCCGCCCTTGTGGGCTTACATTCTAATGAAGGTAGATCACGAATAAACAATAGATGCAATAAATAAGTTGATTATATACCATATTAGAAGGCAGTAAGAACTCTGGGTAGAAAAAAAATTGCAGGACAGTGTAGGAGGGATAGCTTGTGGCGAAGAGGGCCTGGGTAGGATGCATTGAGAAGGTGACATTTGAGAAAAGATTGAAGAGGTGAGGAAACTAATCATGTTACTGTAAAAAGGAAGAATATTCTGGCCAGAGGAAAGGAACAGCTAAACAGATCCTAATACGGAAGGGTGCCTGGTGTTGCCAAAGAAGATCTAGGAGGCCAATGTGGCTGAACTGAGTGAATGAGGAAGGGAGAATGGTAAGCGATGAAGTCACCGTATTAGTTTTCTACTGCTGAGTAACAAGTTACCACAAATCTAGCAGGTTAAAACCACAGCCATTATTCTCTTTCAGTTCTGTAGGTCAGAAGTCTGGGTGGACTTGACCATGTTGTCTACCTATGCTGAAGTTAAGGTGCCAGCCAGGCTGAGCTTTATTGCAAGTTTCTGGGAAAAAATCTGTTTCAAAATATATTTAGGTTGTTGGCAGAATTCAATTTTTTGTGGTTGCAGGGTTGTATTAGTCAGGGTTCTTCAGGGAAATAAAACCAATAGGCACCCACACCCACACCCCTACACACATCTATATTATATACATATACACAATAAGGAATTGGTTTTTATAGCTGTGGAGGCTGATAAGGCCCAGGATCTGCAGCTGACAAATTGGAGACCCAGGAGAGCCAGTGATATATATTAAATAGTTGCAGGCGGAGACTACGTGTGAAGGCAGAAGAAGACTGATGTCCCAGCTTGAGGACAATCAGAAAGCAGCAGCAAATTCTCCCTCACGTTGCTTTTTTATTCTATTCAGGCCTTCAGTGGACTAGATGAGGATCACACACTTTGTGATAAACAATCTGCTTTATGCAGTCTATTGATTTGCAATTTTATACCATCCAGAAACACCCTCATAGACATACCGAGGACAGTGTTTAACCAAATAGCTGAACACTCAATGACTCCATCAAGCTGACACATGAAATGAACCATCACAAGGAATAAGGTATCCATTTCCTTGCTGGCCATCAACTGGGGCCTGTCTCAGCTGCTAGAGGCCACCCGCATTCCTCACCACTTGGCTCCCTCTGTCTTCAAGCCAGTAATGGCACAATGAATCCTCTTCACATCTGGAAACTCTCTCTTCCTCTTCTCCAACTAGCTGAATAACTCTCTGCTTTTCAGGGGTTTATGTGATTAGGCCAGGCCTACCCAGATACTTTTCCTGTCTTAAGATTAACCGATTAGTAACCTTAACTACACTTGCAAAATCCCTTTTCTTCCGTAAGAACTTAATTGTGGGAGTAACACCAGGAGGTAGCTATCATGGGTCCCTCTTAGAACTTTACCTACCACTATCAGAGAGACAATAGTGCATTAATTAATCCTGTAGGGCCTTGTAGGCCATTTTAATAGCTTTGATTTTACTCTGAAAGAAATGGGGAGCCTGCTGGAAAAATAACTTGACCTGACTTCCATTTGCAAAGGATTCTTTTGCTGTAAAATAGACTCCTCTTGCAGCTGGTTGGCATGCGAGTTCAGCTCCCCCTTGGTCACGGAAATACCAGCGAGGGAGAGGCAGAGCATTCCACTCATTCTACCTCATCGCCACTAGGTGGGAGTAGAAGTTCAGCTCCTCCCTCAGATCCATGCACACCAACGGGGGAGAGAATATCGGGTGCTGAGTAGTACTGCCTTGATCACCTTATTCTGTTTCCTTACCTCCACATGGGGGTAGCAGCCCAGCTCCCCACAAGGCCCTGCTGATACTGCCCTAGCAGGCAGAGTGGTTTGCCATCTAGCAGTTTTCCTCTTTCGCCTTCTACTTCATTGCCACTGAGCAGGGGTGGAAATTAAGCTTCTTGCTGGTCCCCATCAACATTAGGAGTAGGGGAATGGAATGCCAAGTAACGCCATCTCATGCCAGCTTGTTGCTGCTGGGTAAGAGTACAAGTTCAGCTCCCCACTGGAAAGCGGAGTATTGACGAGCACCACCTCATACCCCCTTGTTCTGCCTATTTGCTGCCAGATGGAGATGCTGCCAGTTCTTGTTCTGCCTGCTGACAACAGCCTGGCGGAGGAAGTGGAAGGCCATCTTAGAGCTGCCTCTCCTGGCTGCCCCTGGTAGAGCCAGAAATCCAGCCCTCTGCACAGCACCGCTGACACTGCAGGGTTGAGGGGACAGGTTTTTCTTTGGTGTTTGACTAGCGTAGGTCAGTATTATCAAAAAGTTTTCCTGTTTTATTTGGCTATCTGTATTTTCCAGTCATTTATCTCAAGGGAGCAGGTTTTACTCGGAGCTCTTTTTGTCCATACTTATTGGCAGTTCCAGGCTGCAGTTCCTCCGGTGTTCCATTAAAAATACATAACGAGCAGAAAACAAAAATAAAGCAGAATAAGTCCTGGAAACTCATTACAGTATCCTTACTTTCCTTACCAGTCTGTTGCCTCCTCTCCAACTCTAAAGTCTTCCTATATTTGTTTTATTATACTCAAGGTTTTTTTGTTTTGTTTTGCTTTTTAAATAAGAGGGTGGGTGAGAGGGAAATGACATTTTAAAGGTAGAAGCCAACAGAATTTTGATGAAAAGGTTGTTGCCAAAATCTCCCGCTTCCCCCAGAATGAACACATGTATAGACATTCTCAGTGGGTCCAACAACATTGATGCTCTATACAGTATATATAGATGGAGGGAAGGGAGTGAGGAGGACTCTGACATTTGTCCTTGTGCTATATTGGGCTTGCTGCTCTACCCAAATCATCTGATTTATTCCTCAAAAAAAAAAAAAAAAAAAAGGTGTACACTGATGTTTGCAACTACTTTGAAACAGATCAGAAAGCAAAATAGATTGATGATTGGATAGATGGGTAGGTGTATGATAGAGCAAGTACAGAACAATGTTAATAGTGGAATCTAGGTGGCAAGTACATGGATGTTCATCGTAAAATCTTAAAAATTTTCTTTGTTTGAAAAATTTTATAATGAAATTATGAGTAAAATAAATAACCTGATGAAGAAATCATTAGAACTTTTTAGATTAGTGAAGCGAGACTACTTGCCTAAGTTCTTAACTGAGTTTAGTAAGTAGCAAAGGCAGGATTAGGACAGATTTTTCTGTCTCACAGTCCCAAAGTCTAGAATATGGTATATGCCAGAGATTGCAAACCAGCAAGTCAAAGGCTGAATCTGACTCACAATATTTACAAATGTTTGAATTAGTTGCCCAAGTTTAAAATTAGGAAAATTTGCATAAAATATGGATTTGTGGCTTCACATGAAAAAAATCCAGCCAGGCGCAGTGGCTCACACCTGGTATCCCAGCACTTTGGGAGGCTAAGGTGGGCGGATCACGAAGTCAGGAGATCAAGACCATCCTGGCCAACATGGTGAAACCCCATCTCTACTAAACATACAAAAATTAGTTGGGTGTGGTGGTACGTGCCTGTAATCCCAGCTACTCGGGAGGCTGAGGCACAAGAATCGCTTGAACCCAGGAGACAAAGGTTACAGTGAGCCAAAATCACGCCACTACATTCCAGCCTGGTGACAAAGCAAGACTCCGTCTCAA
>NW_016107489.1:1650847-1656384 GCF_001604975.1 Cebus imitator | reverse complement strand
AAAAAAATCTGACATTCCATCAACACTAGCTCCCAGTTTTGTTGTGAGGCCACACTTGGTTTAGGGTATGGCCTTCTTTAGAAGGGTCATTCTTTCTCTAGTTTGACACAGTTCTAACCTCTTTCTTATGTTTCCCAGACAAAAAAAGCTGTCACTGTACCACATTTGCACTTCTTACAAAATTAAGAGGAAAGTATTTCTTGTACTCATACTCTTACCAAAAATGGGAAACTGAAAGCTTTGTGGAGGCAGTATTATATTTTAACAAAAATGAGAGAGTAAGATTCCTACGGAAGTAAAGATCATCCTTACATGTTTTACATGCAATGCAACTTTATGCAGGGAGCATACAGCTTTCAAAGGTCATTATGAAACATCATTCCCCATTACTCATCTATGTTACCCATCTGGGGGCATTTTGTTAGTCACCCTTGCACTTTGACATACTGCTTCCTGTCTGTAAAAACAGAAAACATATAATGCTCGTGTGACACATTTTATTTATTTTACCTGGATCCCATTTATTTCAAACTATCTTAACAAATCTTTTGAAGCAAATTATTTGGAATTTTTGCAACTGAGAAGATTTAAATGCCTTTTTTAAAAACAATTTTATATCACAGTGAATTATGATACTTATTTTAATAATGAAATGATAAAAAAAAGATTTGTAAGATGGAAAGCAAATAAAATGTCCTAAGCATACTTCAAATGATTTACTTTTTCTAAATTAAATTTCTTATGCTAATAACCTATGACAGCAACCTGTAGATTTTAAAGCATTTTCACATGTATTTTTACTGTTAGAGGATCAAAGCTCTTTAAAGTATTACAAGTCCTATTTTACCAATGCTTAGGTAAATCAACTTGTCTACATTTACACAGCTAAAAGCATCAGAGATGGTTTCTTTACTATAAGTTAAGTGTTTCATCCATTCAATGGAGAGGAAACTTAATGAAAAAATTTAAAAACTAAGCTAAAATTAAAGTATATGTATAGTAGTATATATTAAAGTATACATAAGCCAGAGGAGGATTCTGAATTTTAAAAAGGAATTACAATATATTATATTACAAAATATAGTTTCCAAAACCATTGACACTCAAAGATTCACTTTAACTGTCCTTAGCTCTTACCATTTGAACCACAGGCTTCAATAACTCATTGCAGGCTTCCATACCTCATTGCAGGCTTCCTTGCACTGTTCTCTCTCAGAACCCCTTCATCCCCTGTAATTCAGACTTTGACTTTTAGGATAACCTCCCAACTTGAAGTCTCTTTAATCTTAGTTTCAATCTTCCAAATACACTCTCCTCACTAAAATACAAACTGGATCATCTTACCACCTTGCTTAAATGTCTCCAGCCGCCCTATGAACTCTCTTCAATGAATACATCAAACTCCCTGTGCTTCTCTGAGTTTGACATGTTGCTTCACACCTCTATGATTTGGCGCAGGCCACCTTAAAACTCAGTTCAATTGTCACTTCTCTGAATCCTCAGGTACATATGATCACTTGTTCCTTGGGTTCACATGCCTCTATTGCAGCATTTTTTTTACAGTGTGTCATAATTGCTCATATATTCTTCTCAATAAAATGTGAACTCCTAGAACGCAGGCACCAGCACATTCCCCAGTAATAGTAATATGGCTGCCATGCAGCAGGAACTCAGGACTTGGTATTAAATGAATGAATAAACTCCCACAGTGATTTAGATCTCCATTTCAAACTATAATTAATTCAGTGAGTGTCCTTCCTTCTTCCTAGATTTTTACCAGGGATGGCAAAATGTAAATTCCACAGATATAGATCAAAAAACAAACGGGCAAAGCAGGATGAGAAGGAATCGCAGCAAACTGGAAGACACATTTCCTTTAAAGGGGGGCTGCTACTGTTCAACTCTGAATAATTGCTCCAAGAAGCAATGTCAACCAATCTTGCAAGATTCTCTGATTTTTAAAGATAAGTCAAAAATCTAGATATTTATAAAAATTTCCCAGAATTCAAAGAGGACAGGGTTAGAAAAGGTGCATGGTGCAGGTCAAACTAAACATGTTTGTTATGGATCCAGCTATGAACTGCCAGTGTGTGACTGCCTTTTTAGAAGTTTGATGGTGCATTCGACATCTGCTTCATGTTTTTCCGCTTCCATGGTGCTCAGAATGGTATTTGACTCATGGTCATTTAATATTCTACATTTAGCCCATCTCTGTTCTCGGCTTTTCAAGCTCTCCCATTCGGGAATACCCTTTTATCTTACTGTTTCCCTTTTTTTTTCCCTTTTATATTACACCTGCTCAAGACTCATCATCTTCATGATAACCCATTCCCAAACAGTTTGAGTCACAGCTGCTTCTGCATGTGTACTGCTGAGGCTAATGACTCTGGGTCTGATGAATATCATGCCCCATATTTCTATGAACTGTTTTGTGTGTGAGGGCATTGTGGCCTCCAGTGAGATCATAATATCCTGGAGGTGAGGTATCAAGCTTTACATTTATAGGGATCCCTAATACATGTAGAAGAGTGTTCAGTCAACACCTTATGATTGAATAAACACACTTTATAAAGAGCTCAAATACTTTTTATACTGAAATGCTGTGGACTGGTTTTCTATGTTATTCATCATCTAGAATTTGTATTGCCTAGGGCTCTGTTACTAATCATTATTATACATCATTAAACACTGACAGGGGAATAAAATTCTATCTTTTATTTTTCATTCTGAATTTAGCTCAGGGATTGTCATCTGGAAATTGTCCCTGATACGCTGCTTAGTCTCTCTACTCTAGGCTGGGTGCCTCCCCTAGCAGTCTTTTCAGGTAGCTCTCATGCTTCTCCCACTGCACTGGTTTGACTCCCTCTCCAGCTAGAGCGAGCCACTTCAGGGCAGGGACCCATACAAAACAGACATGTAATGCCATTTGCTTTTTGTCTCCAATACCTGGTACACAATAGGTGTTCACTGTTAGCTAATTTCATATTATAATTTTAAGTATGGAATGTACAGAAGACAGAATTTATTCACTCATATCAGCATTTTTAAAACCAAAGTTAGATAGCAACTTAAAAATATGTATCTTATCCATCCATCCAAACTTCCACTAGACAAACAGGTATGGAGTACCTATGTTGTGTTAGGCACTGTAAATACAAAGATTAAAGAGCCTGGGGTAGGAGGAGTCACATGTAAACAAATGCTGATAAAAACCTAGGAAGTGGACAAGCACTCAGACAGAAACGTGGGCAATAAGCTAAAGTAGCCAGAAGTAAGGAGTGACCAGCCTTCTTCTTAAAAAGTATTGTTCTTCACGCCTGTAATCCCAGCACTTTGGGAGGCTGAGGCAGGTGGATCACGAGGTCAAGATATCGAGACCATCCTGGTCAACATGGTGAAACCCCGTCTCTACTAAAAATACAAAAAATTAGCTGGGCATGGTGGCGCATGCCTGTAATCCCAGCTACTCAGGAGGCTGAGGCAGGAGAATTGCCTGAACCCGGGAGGTGGAGGTTGCGGTGAGCTGAGATCGCGCCATTGCACTCCAGCCTGTGTAACAAGAGCGAAACTCCATCTCAAAAAAAAAAAAAAAAAAAGTATTGTTCTTTTATCATCATCACTTAGACAAAATGTACTACATTCATTTATGCAGGTTTTCTCTCTTAATGTGATGTAAAAAGCCTTCATAATTATAAAACCTTTGGATGCCGAACAACTGGAGAAATGCCAGCCTGACCTGCCCCGAGCTGTGGCAGATAGTCAGCAGCATAATCTTGTTTAGCTGGAGCCTCAGAGGATGCTCTAAGCTAGTGAGGATGTTTACAGGAGGTGCTGTGCGCTCTCTCTCTTTACACCAGATAGCTTAAGAGAGTTCAGGATTCAAAAAGGAAAATTACTACTTAAACTGAAGCCTTTCTCACAGCCATTCACAGGCTATTCCTTGAACTTTGAGCATCTGGGGACTTTTGAAGTCACTCCAGTCAACTCCTACAACCTCCACAGTGAGAGGCTGTCCTGGGCAGTGGGAATTAAGGTATAAGTACGTTTTCATTCATCTTTCTAAAGAACATATCTTACCATGTTCCTCTCTTACTCAAAAGCCTTCTAAGGATCTGCATACCTTTTAGGACAAGGTCTAAACTTCTACACAAGGCATTCAAACTTCCTATTATTTGACCTCACCCACCTCTCCATCACCTAACTTCACTGTGCCCCCTGGTACTTCATGTTTCAGCCTTACAAAGTTGCCAACCTCAGCTTCTCATCCCAGGTTGTTTCTCTTTGTCTTTGCCCAGGCTGTTTACTTTGGCTAGAAGGATGCCTGCCCTCTGCTATTCTCATCTACCTAATGAGGTTTGACTTGGCCTTCAAGACTGAGGCCAGGTCCCATCTCTTCTCTGCTGTCCCCTCAACCCTCACCTTCAGAAGAACTGACTTCTTTGAAACCACATTGTCCTTTCAGGGATTATACCACTATCACTGCCTTTACTGTTCTGAAATTAATTTATTCACCCATACATCTATGCTGTGAATCTGTAAGGTCCTAACAGATAAAGGACTTTTAGGTCCTTGTTTTGTATAGTTTTGGGAACTGGTATAGGCTGAGTATATATGAGAGATACACACAAACATATTGTTTCAAAAACAACAAAAAAAAAAAAAAAGGGAAAGGTTGGGAAAAATAATACTGAGTTCTAGTTCTAGCTCTCTTGGGATCTGTGGGAAGCCAGGATTGCCCTTTACAGGTCAGGTTCCTTGCTTGGGTAATGGAGGGAATAATGTTTGTCTCATGGGGAAGTGTTGAAATTCCCATAGGACAACGAACTAAAGGCATCTAGAAAACTGAGAAATTTTAAAGACAATTATATATTCAGATACCCTTTCCAGTAATTTGGCTGATTAGATATTCTGAAAACCCCTTTCTTACAAAGCAGCTAAAAATCCTGAAAATACTTATAAAATACTTTTAAATGCTTAGCTAAACTTGCAAGTAGGAGAAATCTTCAGAGGCTGAAAATGAAGTAGAAATGCAAACTCAGAAGCAAGCAAGTACTGAGAACAGTAGCAGACTGAAGAGCAATGAGCTAGCATGTTAGTGTCTAGATTTGACGGCTGCATGAATAGGACTGTGTGAGCCCAGCGGTGGGACTAGATCAGAGACACGTGAGCAAAATTAGGACACCGAGAGGCTACACCCCAAACAAAAGGATAAAGTACAAAAATATTAGCACCTCAGCAATTACCAGGATACATATCTACCCTGACTTTGGCTCAAAGGAAAACAAAAGGACCTGTGGGCTGGGCGCAGTGGCTCACGTCTATAATCCCAGCACTCTGGAAGGCCAAGGCAGGTGGATGACTTGAGGCCAGAAGTTCAAGATCAGCCTGGCTAAAATGGCAAAACCCTGTCTCTACCATAAAAAAAAAAAATGCTGGGCATGGTGGTGCATGCCGGTAATCCCAGCTACTTGTGTGGCCGAGGCACAAGAATCACTTTAACCTGGGATGGAAACAGAGTGAGAATCTGTCTCAAAAAA
>NW_016107489.1:1606304-1650813 GCF_001604975.1 Cebus imitator | reverse complement strand
AAAAGTGTATTGGTAAAAAAGGTTGCTAAATTCAACCCAGGAGGCAGAGGTTGTGGTGAGCCGGGATCGCAAAAAAAAAAAAAAAAAAAAGTAAAAAAAAAAAAAAAAAAAAAAAAAAGAAAAAAAAAAAGAAAAAAAAGGGGGAGGGTGAGGACTATTTGAATGTCAAATAAATTACACTTGCCAACAGAATTAATAAAACTGAATAAATTGGGAGAATAAAGAAGGGAGAGTCCACCTGAGTGGCAGAAGAAAGATCTTGGCAATAGGTCTCCAGCACTGTGAGGTCAAGGTGCTCTCCAGCTCTGGCTGCAGGTGACTAACATAAATGTGCTGTCCTGGTTGGCAGGGGTCACATATGTGATGGGCTCATCTGGCTATGCTAACTCAATGATAGTAGTCGTTAGGGTCATCTGGGTGGCTAATTTCCCTCTCAGAGTCCAGGCTCAGCAAGTCTCTTGCTCATTAAAATGTAATTTCTCAGTGTTTTTCCTATTGGAAGCAATGAGCTAGTTAGCACATTCTGGTATCTTGAGTAGCCACATTTTGCATTGTATATTAATAACACGGTATTATAGCATGTAAGTTTGATGACTCCTGGATACACTGATAAAAATTGGGCTTCAGAGACTATAGATAGAAGGCCCAGATCTAGTACCACGACAACCCAAATAGGGTGTATCACCCTTGGAAGTCATATGGGAAGTCTATAGCTAGTCTTCCTGAATCCCTTTTTCTTCATTTCTCTGTAAATGCAACTGTGTTCATGTGAACAATGTTATTAAAAAGAGGAGACGGTTGTAAGAGATCAAAAAGATTTTTTTGGTAGAATGAGAAGACATGTATTAGTAAAACCGTGAAGAGAGGAGCATAGCAAAGGTAGTCACGTGGAGGACAACAACAGAAGGCTTCGCTGCTGGTTGATTATAATCTTCTTATGTCTAAATAAGCTAGCTCCTCAGAAGGGTGCAGTACAATGTGTGCCTCATATTCAGATAGTTAAATTTGGTCAGTTAGCCAAATAATCAGTCAAACAGATTACTGGGCATCATATAGATACACAGAGATAAGGGGTTTTGTTGAACTGCTATTTAAAGACGTTATTAAAACAACACAAAGAAATCTGGTTTCATAAGGGAGGATCTATGCATTAAATATGCAATATAGAGCAGGCTGAGTTCAGCAAGATAATAACCACACTGATACAGAGTATACGCTAAATATACTACGGTTGGTACTGTGTGGAATAAAACAACTCTAATAGATGAGGATGGTATGGGGTACTGTGATATTAGGAAAGACTATGGGCATTGGAGCTAGATAGATCTAGGCTTGAATCATAATCCTATCAATAAATATTTGAGTAAACTTCGTGTAGTTTATTGATGTCTTGCTTTTTTGACGGCAAATTGTGAGCAATAATATCTGTTTTCTGACATTGTAAAGATGGACTGAAATATAAAAATACTAGAATCACACAGCAAGTGCTTAGTAAATGCTAACTCATTTCCTTACCCTCTAGAAAGTTATGACCTTTGAAAGGTAAATAGTCACACATAAAGTAATAAATCAACATTGTAAGCCCACAGGTGTTAAATACCAAATGAGCATTGTGGATGAAAGGTATCTGTGTTAAAGAAAAAATATGAAGTCATATAGAATGTACAATCTGAGCTAGACCTTGACAGATGGGTAGAAATTAGGAAAGTAGAAAGGAAAGTAGAAGACATTTCAGTACACAGCATGAGCCTAGGACCTGAGGGGAGATACACAAGATGTATTTGGAGAAGGGGGAGTA
Organism: Cebus imitator; assembly: GCF_001604975.1. NCBI lineage: Eukaryota > Metazoa > Chordata > Mammalia > Primates > Cebidae > Cebus > Cebus imitator. Next base: position 1,649,015 of record NW_016107489.1, on the reverse strand, counting down.
TCCCAGTTTGAATAATGTGCAGGATTGGCCTCAAGGAAAACTGGAAGACCAAGGCAGACTGGGAAGGAACATGGATGCCAACCTAAAGAATTCAGACTTTATACTTGGACAATGTGAAGGCCATGACTGTTTGGGCACCCAGGGGAGACTTTGTGAATGCAATAATGTCTATTCGTGAGTCTTAAGTGTTTATGTTACATTGTTCTGTTTCTACAACCTCCCAAGTCTGCCTGCAATGAGCTTAATTAATACTTCTAAAAGTCTCTAAAGATACTTCTGTGGCAAAGTGAGGGGCTTTGATTGAGGCTGTAATGTAAAATCTAGAATTTAACTGCTAAGATCTATCTGAGTTCTTTGCAAAACTTTCTTTTCCTTATCTTCTCTGGAGTAAATCTTAGAATTAGTTACACATCTGAGATTACATATGACATCTTTGGTAAATTAAATCAAATGGACAAATTAAAAAATTTTCTTCCCGCAACGTATCAACTATAGACCAATTAGCTTGATTTAAAAATATTTGGAGTACTTTCTTATTCACATATCAAACATGATAATCTAATAACCATGTTTCACCTCAGTTTGTTTTTGTCTAAATTTCTCAAGAAAATAAAGAAGCAATTTTATGTTGCTCTCACATACATTCTCACTTTTCATAATACCTTCTAATCATTTTTATCTCCAAAGCAAAAAAACTAAAACAAAAACAAACAAATGTTGCTCTCACATACATTCTCACTTTTCATAATACCTTCTAATCATTTTTATCTCCAAAGCAAAAAAACTAAAACAAAAACAAACAAACAAAAAAAACATGCGATTACCCTTTTTTTTGTCTTTTATTTCATAATGTTTTGGTTAACAATTTATTTTTTAAGTTATGTATACTATCCATTATGGCAAGAATTTGCTTTTGCTCCCTGTTGCATTTTGAATTTTTAAAGAGAAGTTAATTATAAAAGGAATATTTTTTCATAATTATAACCGGAATAATTTTAGCAATAGTATTAAACTAAATAAAAGGAAAAAAGTAAACGCTACTGTACAAAGGTATTTTTCATAGTTGTGTCATTTGTTCTCAAGCTCTCATGACTGGTGAAATAATGTCTGAAACCATTATGAAGCTGGAGCATTAGCAAAACTAATATTTAAAAATAGGATTAGGCAAAAAACTGCATATTCTTCCTAAAGACAAAGTACATTTTATGAAAAATTTTTAAGAATATCTTTTGAGTTGGAGCATTATGGTATTATGAAACTCCTATTAATTAATTAATGTTCAAACCCTCTACAATTAGTGTGATATGGGGAAAATGGCTTGAATTAAAGTGAAATATTTGGGTTCAAGTTTTTCAGGTTTTTCTCTTAACTCTGTTTTGGATACATTCATCTTTTTGTAGGAAAAAACCTTAGACTGAGGCCTGTTTTCTAATCCTGACTTCAATATTAACCCCCGGGTGTCCTTGAAAACAGCCTTTCTGAACAGATTTCTAAATTGTGTAACTAAGGGAGAGGTGACAAAGGCAAACCAGAAATCACTACGATCCCTTCCAGCTCTAGCATTACATGCTTGCTTAATGAACATCAGAAGTGGGGCATTCCCATTTCTAAAATCACAATTCCACTTGATGATTCAGTAAATATTTAGTATTTACCTTCAAGAAAGCGGAGAGGACAAGAAATGGCTCTATTGTTAGTTAGGTCCTCTCCAACTTAGCCTCCCTTCAGCTTTGGACATTATAAATGTTCCTCTCTGTATTTCCACAATTGAAATTTTGGGAAATGTTCTACGTTATCTGTTGCCCAACATGGTAGCTACTAGTCATATGTGTTGGGAAGCACTTGAAGTGTGGCTGGTGTGACTGAGAAACTTAAGCCTCCTCTTTCTCCTTTCCTCTAGCTCTTCCTTGGAGGGCTCCTTTGTTTCTCTAGGTCTTAGTTTAAATTGTGCTCTGTGACCACTCCATCTAAACCAGTCCCCCATTCCATTTTTTTTAAAATCATGCCTCTTGTAAGGATACTTTTCTTGCAGTAAATTAATCGTGTTTGTTTGCTTGTTGCCCATTTCCCACTGGAATGCAATCTCTATGAGAACTATAACCCCCTTGGGCCTCTAGAGTCTAGCCTAGTGCCTGGCACCGATTAGCGTCTTGATATTTTTTGAATAAACTAATAAATGGGTGGTCTTGTCCTTTGCTATATTGATAATCTACTAATTCATATCTCCAGCCCAGATCAGTCTTCTTTACTCCAAATTTCTATTCAACTGCTCCAGAACGAAATCATTTTTTTCCCCCAGAATCTTTTTTTCCTCCCTTTTGTTCCTTATCTGGGTTAATGGGGTCTGCTCAATCTTGCAAATCAGAAACTTCTGCATTGTTTTCTCTATTGCTCATCTAGTACCTCTAACAAATGCAGTCAGCTTTAACTCAGAAATGCCTCTCACTTCATCTTAGTATTGTTGCCTTAGTTTGGGCCCATGGCATCTATGCCAGGATTCCTAACCAGGCTTCTCCTAACAATATGAAGTAACTATTAACTTGGGATCCATGGACTTTTTCAATCTCAACTCCCAATACATTCCTTCTGGCACTATACCCATCAGTTACGCATAAATTTCTGTGTGGCTCTCATGGTCAGACTCTCCTCTGTCATCTGTTTGTTCTTCCTCTGTTTGGAATGCCCATCCCCAGATGAACCAGTTTATTCTTCAACAATTCCACAGGCATATTTAGCAAACTCCCATGTAGTGTTTCCGGAGCATTTTATTTGGGGGCATTATAGCACTACCACTTAAAAATAGATATATGTATTATTCCTCCACCAACTGGGAATTCATTATGCACAGGAAATATATCTATTCAGTTTTCTGAACAATGATTTATTCCCCTGTAGTAGTTAAGTACCTGGCTTTGGTTTCAGACATACATCTGATTAAAACGAAGATTTGCCATTTATGGGCAAATAAAGACTTTGGTCAATTTACTTCATCTTATTGAATGTCAGTTTTCACAACCCCAAATGGGAATAATAGTCGTACTTGTGATTTTTATGAGGATTAAATGGGATAATGAATGCAAATGACTGAACTATATTGATAAGATGTTGGAAGCTTTTAATGGTCATTTATATATTTATTAGTCATACACCATTTGCTGAGTAGTATGTCATAGGTGAAGATTATTATGACTGACTTTGTCCTCATAGCACTTCTAATCTAGTGGAAGAAATAAGACATAAATATAGATAGATAGATAACTGATATAAAACATAAGTAATAAAAGAGATACATAATAAGTATTATGAGGGCCTGGGATAGAGAGAAATAATTTCTGAATGGGGGTCTATGGAAGGTTTGCTGAAGGAGATAACACTTAAATTACACAGGAAAACATGGCCAGAATTAACTTGCTTCGTTAATTACTTCTCTCAGCATAGCAGGTGCTTTGCAAGGGCACATGCAGGTTTTATGGAGTCTAGAGGTTTTATAATCTAGAGTTCCTTTTATTTTTTTAAAAAAAGCATAAATATTATATCAATAACATGAATTTCTTATTTACCCAGAATGCTAGTGCCTGACATCAAAAATGTGCTTACTATATGTAAATTCCCTTTTCCCCTGCCTTTGTGTCTCCAGTACCCAGCAAAGTGTCTGGCACAAGGTACAAGAGCTTGAAAAGGTCTGTGTAATTGAAGGGCCTAGAGTTTCAAGGTAAATCCACCTCTGGTGCTGTGCTTGGAGCTGGAAATATAACTATAAATACAACTTAGTTCCTGACTTCATGGGCTCTCATCCTAGGAGGATTGGGAGGTAAGATAACTAATTATAATATCATTCATTCATCCATAACATTTGTGGTAAGTTTTATAATAGGTAGAAGAACACTGATTTGACATAGAGAGATGGGGAGTAAGATGATATTTAATGAATAAGGAAAAGTATAATGAAGGAAATGAGGGAATACATGGTGTTTGAAGAAAAGCAAATATTTTCACTGGACAAAATGTACCATTCTAGTAGGGGTGCAGTGGAGACATGAAGGCAGAGGCTAGATTAGGAAGATGTTCTTAGATAGGGCAAATAGAGATTCAATTCTTAATACTCAGAAGAACAGGGCAGAATATTTCCATATAATTTCTTCATTCATTTAACAAAGATTTAGCAAGCAGTTATTGGGCTTGATCCTGGCTAAACCTTGCATATACAAAGCTATACAAGACCTCTCTTTCCCTGAAAGATTTACAATTTGTGTTATGTGTTGAATTGTGCCTCCAACCCTAAAAAAATTTTGAAGCCCTAACTCCCAATATTCCAGAACGTGACATGTTAGGAAAGGATTGTTGCAGATGTTGGATTTTAAGAGGCCACACTAGAGTAGAATGAGTCCCTTATCCAATCTGACTGGTATCCTTATAAGAAGACAGCCAGGGCTGGGTGGGGTGACTCACGCCTGTAAACCCAGCACTTTGGAAGGCCGAGGCGGTTGGATCACCTGAGGTCAGGAGTTTGAGACTAGCCTGGCCAACATGATGAAATCTCTTTTCTACTGAAAATACAAAAATATTAGCCAGGCATGGTGGCAGGCACCTGTACTCCCAGCTACTCAGGAGGCTGAGGCGGGGGAATCACTTGAACTTGGGAGACAGAGGTTGCAGTGGGCTGTCACCACTGCACTCCAGCCTGAGCAACAAGAGTGAAACTCTGTCTCAAAAAAAAAAAAAAAAAAAAAAAAAGACAGCTATGTAAAGATAGAGATACACCAGGAGAATGCTGTAAGAAGATAGAGGCCAATGTTGGAGTGGTGCAGTTGCAAACCAAGGAACACTCAAGGTTGCTGGCTAAGCTCCAGAATCTAGGAAGAGGCAAGGAAAGAGTCCCCTACAGGTTTCAGAGGGACCAAGTCCTGCTTGGACTTTGATCTTGGACTCTAGCCTCCAGAACTGAGAGACAATAAATTTCTGCTGTTTTAAACACTGTTTGAGTAGTTTGCTGCCTAAGACCTAGGAAGCTAATACTCTCTGGCAGGGGCTACCTGAGCCAATGCACAGGCTGACATGAACATCACCTGCTTAGGGAGGCAAAAGGAGTCACTGAGGCTGATTCAATCCCTATGATCTATCACTTCAGAAAATGGATTTGAAATAAAGGATAATCATATCAGTGCAATTTTCCAGCTGTTACCAGGAGCCTGAGCAGAAAGCCTTGTATTCAAATGGCAAAGCTTTCCATAAACCTCATTAATAGGATTTCATAGGTTTTCATGTAGTTAAGATATCTATGCAAGAATTACTGTGGAAAAAATAAAGACAAAGTACTACCATGGACACATCATTAATTACTACTACTGAAATTCATTTTCAAAGATAATATGAAAGGAACTATAAACATTTTACTAGCATTTAGCGGTAACTGAACTCTTTTTTTTCTTTAAAAGAAACACTCAACTGCTCTTTTCTCTGGGAGTATCACAGGTGTTGTCCTGTATAAATGTTTCTGTTGCTTTTACCAGCTACAAGTTCTGTTTTTTGTTTGTTTGTTTTTGCTAATTTCAGGGAGGGCTTTACATAACAATTAGTTCAGCCCTGATGAATTTTCTAATTTCTTCTTTTCTTTATCAGGAAAAAAGAGGAAGAACATTGCTTCCCAACCTTGCTTTTTCAACTGAGATATTTCATTGATCTTACTGACCTTCTTTCCCTTTCTATCCAGGCTCCTGCCCTTAGAGCAGAGGTTAGCTCAAACTCTTGTCCAACACGGCATTCTTAAAGTTATTCATTAATAACTTCCTTTAGCCACAGCAAAATCTGAAAGCCAACTTTGGACACTGATAAGAATGGGAAGTGATTTTTAGAAGAATCATCAAAAAATTTTCCCCTAAACAAATAGAAATAGCTTCATCTCCTGACATACCCTCAAAAATACTCTAAATTCCAATCACATCAAAACTCTTGATTTTCTCTGAATTCCTAGCTTTTTGTTAAACAATGACTCTTTCCTTCACCTTGGTCTTCCCAAGTATAATCCTTTCTGCCCGCAGTTGGCTTCTTCTCTTTCCCTCATTCTTCACGTATAGTTGTACAGCAGTTGCTCTCCTCAGCTCTCCCTAAAACTAGCTCCTCTGGGATTCTATTGCACCAAATTCATATATTGATTATCGTAATTATCATATCCTATCTTTTTATCCATTTAACAAGTATCTGTTGAGGGTCTACTACACTCCTGGAGGGCTCCACTGTGGGTAGGATTATTAACATAAAGCAGACGGTTTCTTCTCCCAAGAAGTTCAGAACATAGACACTTATTAGAAGAGTAAACTGGCAATCATAAGCCAGAATACTAAAGTTATAATCTTGTACAATAATAATTTATTTGCATACTTGCTTTTCCCATTTGACTCTGAGATTCTTGAGTGTTTTACTTTGTGAGTTAGTGTATGATATCTAAAAAATACCTACAAACACCCATTGAAAATAAAAACTTTGGGTAAATTAGGAATAGGGGAATCCCTTAACTTATTAAAGAATATCCACAAACTCTCTACAGCTACTATCATGCCTAATGATAAAAAAATAAAAAATTTAAAAAAATTAAACTAAAAAAAAAAATGTTGAAGCTTTCCCACTAAGAGCCACCACTGCCTTTATACAACATACTGCAAGTTTTAGCTAATACAATCAGACAAGAAAAGGAAATTTAAAAGTACACAGATTAGAAAGGAAGAAATAAAACTCTTTGTTGACATATAACCTAATACTCTTTGTATAAAATCCAAGATAATTGACAAAAAACTCCTGGAACTAATAAGCAATTATAGCAAGGTTGTAGAATAAAAGGTTAGTACACAAATGCCAATTAATTTCCTATATGTTAACAATGAAAAAGTGAAAACTGAAATTACAAACACAATGCCATTTACCTTAGCACTCCCCAAAATAAAGCACTAAGTGATAAAGCTAACAAAACATGTACAAGATCTATATGAAAAAAAACTGCAAAAATCTGATGCAAGAAATCAAAGAACTAAATAAATGGAGAGATAGTCCATGTAAATGGAGAACTAGGAATACTCAATATTGTCAAGATGTTAGTTCTTTCCAACTTAACCTGTAGATTAAGTACGATCCCAATCAAAATCCCAGCAAGTTATTTTGTGAACTGATTCTAGAGTTTATATGGAGAGTCAAAAGACCTCAAATAGCCAACGAATATTGAAGGAAAAACCAAATTTGGAGGATAACACCATCTAACTTAAAAATTTTCTATAAAGCTATAGTACTCTAGACAGTATGGTACTGGTGAAAGAGAAGACAAATATGGAGCCAGAACAACTGAGCATCCACAAGCAAGAAGAAAAAGTAAGTAGACACAGATGTTATACTCTGAACAAAAATCAACTCAAAATTGATCACAAACCTAAATGCAAAACACAAAACTATAAACTTCTTGGAGATGCTGTAGGAGAAAATCTAGATGACCTTGGATTTTGAGATGACTCTTTAATACAACAGCAAAGGCATCATCCTTGAAACAAAGAATTGATAAGCTGGACTTTTAAAAAATTTGTTAAAATAAAAACATTCTGCTCTGTGAAAGACAATGGCAAGAGAATGAAATGACAAGCCACATATTGAGAGAAAATAATTACAAAAGGCATTTCAGATAAAGAGCTATTATTAAAAATATACAAAGGACTCACAAAGCTCAACAAACAAACAAAATCTCCTAAAACTCACAAACAACCCAACTAAAAATGGGCCACGGAACCTTAGACAACTTGCCAAAGAAGATAAACAGATGACAAATAAGCACAAGAAAAGATGCCCCACATCATAAATCATCAGGAAATGCAAATTAAAACAATAATGAGATGTCACTACTGCCTAGTGAAATGGCCAAAATCCAGAACGCTGACAAAAACAAATGCTGGCCAGGATGTGTACCTAGACTCATTCATTGCTGGTGAGAATGCAAAATGGTATAACCACTTTGGAAGATAGTTTGGTGGTTTCTTACAAAACTAAACATACTCTTACTCTATGATCTAGCAATTGTGCTCCTTGGTATTTCTCTAAAGAAGCTGAAAACATATGTCCACACAAAACCTCCACCTGCATGTGAATAGTTCCAGCAGCTTTATTAATAATCGCCAAAAGTTGAAAGAAATCATGATTCAGTAGGTGAATGGATAAATACACTGGGGTACATCTACACAATGGAATATTATTTATCACCAAAAAGAAATGATCTATCAAGCCACAGAGGAACAAGGAGGAAACTTAAATGCATACAAGCAAAAGAAGCCAATCTGAAAAGGCTACATACTGTATTATTCCAACTATCTGATACTCTGGAAAAAGCAAAACTATGGAGATGCTGATAAAATAGGTAGTTAATGGGATATAGGGGAAGGAAGAGATGAATTGGTAAAGCAGAGACAATTTTTAAGAAACTTTTAAGTTCAGGGATATATCAGGAGGCTGAGGCTGAAGAATTGCTTGAACCTGGGAGGTGGAGGTTGCAGTGAGCCGAGATCATGCCACTGCACTCCACCTGGGTAATAGACGGGACTCTGTCTCAAAAAAAAAAAAAGAAAAAAGAAAAAGAAAAAAAAATTCAGGGATATATATATGCAAGTTTGTTACATAGGTAAACTTGTTTGTTGCACATGGGGGTTTGTTGTACAGATTATGTCATTGCTCAGGTGTTAAACCTAGTACCTATTAGTTATTTTTACTGATCTCTCGTTCCTCCCACCCTCCACTCTCTGTCAGGCCTGAGTGTGTGTTGTTCCCCACTATGTGTTCATGTGTTCTCATCATTTAGCTTCCACTTATAAGTGAGAACATGTGGCATTTGGTTTTCTGTTCCCGCATTATTTTGCTAAGGATAACGGCCTCCAGCTCCAACCATATCCTTGCAAAGGACATGATCTCCTTTTTTTTTTTTTTTTTTAAATGGCTACATAGAATTCGTGGTGTATGTAGATCACATTTTCTTTATCCAGTCTATCACTGATTAACATTTAGGTTGATTCCATGTCTTTGCTATTGTGAATAGTGCTGCAATGAAGACATACACTTGCATGTGTCTTTATAACAGAACAATTTATATTCCTTGGATATATACCCAGTAATGGGATTGCTGGGTCAAATGGTATTTCTGCCTCTAGTTCTCTGAGGAATTGCCACACTGCCTTCCACAATGGTTGGACTAATTTTCACTCCCACCAACCATGTAAAAGCAGTCCTTTTTCTCCACAACTCTGCCGTATCTGTTGTTTTTTGACTTTTTGATAATAGCCATTCTGACTGGCATGAGATAGTATCTCACTGTGGTTCTGATTTGCATTTCTCTAATGATCAGTGCTGATGAGCTTTTTTTCATATGATTGTTGGGCACATGTTTGTCATCTTCTGAAAAGTGTCTGTTCATGTCCTTTGCCCACTTTTTAATTAGATTGTTTGTCTTTTTCTGTACATTTGTTTAAGTTTCTTATAGATACTGGATATTAGACCTTTCTCAGATGCATCGTTTGGAAATACTTTCTCCCATTTTGTAGGTGGTCTGTTTACTCTGTTGATAGTTTCTTTTGCTGTACAGAAGCTCTTTAGTTTAAGTTTCATTTGCCAATTTTTGCTTTTATTGTACTGTAATTGCTTTTGGGCATCTTCATCATGAAATATTTGCCCATGCCTACATCCTAAATGGTATTGTCTAGGTTGTCTTACAGGGTTTTTGTAGTTTTGGATTTTACATTTAAGTCTTTAATCCATCTTGAGTTCATTTTGTATCTGGTGTAAGAAAGCGGTACAGTTTAAATCTTCTGTATATGGCTAGCCAGCTCTCTCAGCACCATTTATGGAATAGGGAAACTTTTCTCCATTGCTTATTTTCGTCAGGTTTGTCAAAGATCAGATAGTTGCAGGCCTGTGGTCTTATTTCTACGTTCTCTCTTCTGTTCCATTGGTCTAAGTGTCTGTTTTTGTGCCATGTGGTTTTGGTTCATGTAGCCCTATCATATAGTTTGAAGTCAGCTAGTGTGATGTTTCCAGCTTTGTTCTTTTTACTTATGATTGCCTTGGCAATTCAGGCTCCTTTTTGGTTCCATATGATTTCAAAACAATTTTTTTCTAGTTCTGTGAAGAATATCATGGCACTTTAATAGGAATAGCATTGAATCTACAAATTGTGTTGGGAAGTATAGCTATTTTAATAATATTGATTTTTCCTATCCATGAACACAGAATGTTTTTCCATTTATTTGTGTCATCTCTGAGAACCCTGGTAAGATACTTAACAAGAAGATCATCCCCAAGACACATAATCATCAGAATCTCCAAGTTCAGAGATAATTTTTAGGGTATACAGAATCTTTTAAGTTCAGGAATAATTTTTGGAGATACCATAATTGTGGATACATGTCATTATACATTTTTCCAAACCCTTAGAATGTGCAACACTAAAAGTGCACGCTAATGCAAGCTATGGACCCTGGATGATAATGCTGTATCAATGTAGCATCATCATTTCTAACGAATGTACTTCTCTGGTTGATGATGTTAATAAACAGGTGAGTCTATGCATGTTTGGGGGCAGGACACACACGAAACGTTCTACGTTTTCTGCTTTTTTTTTTTCCTGTGAACCTACAGCTGCTCTGAAAAAGAAAATCTATTAAAAAGTGCTTAATGAATACAAGTTCCTTTATTCCCATGTCCTAAATACCTGGTAAAATACATGGCACAAAGAATATGATCAATCAATCATTATGCAATGAAAACCTAAAAGACATGTAAACTGCAGTGAAAACAAGTTGATTCTAAGAACTGAATGATCCTAAGAACTGATTTTGATAAAAGGAAGGCTGCAGCACTGGGGACAAAACACAAAGGAGGGTGGTTAAGAGATGAAGGAGTTTGATCTAGCAGAATGAAGCTAGGGCACCCAAAATACGCAATGTGTCTATTTTGTTGAGTATGAGTTCTGATCTATGTAAGGCCAACTTAGGACTCTTCCAAAACCTCACTTCTGCTGAAAATTACATGGAAGGAATTCTTGCTGTCAGGCAAGAAAAATGGCTTCCTGGTATGTCAGGGGATCAAAACCACACTGCAAAAAGTGCTTTTTTGTATTTTATACCTCTTCCCACTATTTAACCCCTAAGATCACTCCAGTTTCCTCATAATGATCCCCACTTCTGGCAAAAGAAGTCCAAAGGCATGAGGAATTGAGAAATGAAGACTCTAGTTTACTCTCCTTATCCTCCAGATAAGATGGAGTTCCTGGTCAGAAAATTAGGAGCCTTTAATTCTGGTCTTGAATTTGTTGTGACCTTGGAAAATATTCTGCTTGTCTCTGACTCTTAGGTCATTTTCTCACAAGAAAGTGGACATGATAATATCCTCCCCCATGGCCCTTCAGTAAATTGAAAGTAGGACATTAATGTAAAGCAGTTTTCCATAGTGATGTGTGTTTTGCTGCAAGGCTAGGTAATAATGATGATATTTCCTTCTGCCATGCACAATCAAACACAAAGCTTGATCTTTGATAGCCATAGTTCTTTTAGATGCCAAGGGTGAAAGGTAATGATGTGGCTCATAGCTTTTTCTTATGCCCAATTTATTTGCTAGCATTGACATATTGGGATACACAAACACACATGCACAAAAATGATGATCTGGCACTCCTATAACTTTGTAATGATTTCAACTCTGATATGGTTTTGCTGTGTCCCCACTTAGACCTCATCAAAATAGGAGTCTTCCTGTGCAAGCTTTCTCTTGGCCTGCTGCCCATCCATGTAAGATATGACTTGCTCCTCCTTGACTTCTGTCATGATTGTGAGGCCTTGCCAGTCATGTGAAACTGTAAGTCCATTAAGCCTCTTTTTCTTCCCAGTTTTGGGTATGTCTCTATCAGCTGCATGAAAATGAACTAATATACTAAATTGGTATCGGGAGTGGGGAATTGCTGAAAAGATATCCAAAAACGTGGAAGCAACTTTGGAAATGGGTAACAACAGAAGTTGGAAGAGTTTGGAGGGCTCAGAAGAAGATAGAAAAATGTGGGAAAGTTTAGGACTCCCTGGAGACTTGTTGAATGGCTTTGACCAAAATGCTGATAATGATATGGACAATGAAATCCAGGCTGAGGTGGTCTCAGATGGAGATGAGGAACTTGTTGGGAACTGGAGCAAAGTTAACTCTTGTTTCATGTTTTAGCAAAGAGACTGGAGGCATTTTTCCCCTTCCCTAGAGATATGTGCAAATTTGAACTTGAGAGAGATGATTTAGTGTATCTGGCAGAAGAAATTTCTAAGCAGAAAAGAATTCAAGAAATGACTTGGGTGCTGTTAAAGGCTCCCACAGGGTCCCTCCCACAACACATGGAAATTCAAGATGAGATTTGGGTGGGAACACAGCCAAGCCATATCATTCCAACCCTGGCCCTTTCCATCTTCAATATGGAAATAGGAGAAAACCACAGCCATTAAATCATGTGGGAGAGGTATGATCTGCTACATAGGCAATCAGGAAGAGATCCTGATGTTGTCTACGTACCAGTATCCAATAAACCTTTTGAATAAAACAGTGCTCACTGGTGACCCCAGATATCTGGAAGGAACCTATGTGTGTTCATGTATTTGAGCTAGCACATATGTGCATGGGCTCTGGACTTATTCTTTGTGTATAAATAGGAAAGTGGGATGAAGTGACATTTTACCCCTAAACATCCTTTTAAATTCTACCACTGCTCCTGAAACTCTGCTCTAAAGAAACCCATTTTTGGGGGTGCAGAAAGTGTTTGAACCCTTGACGTCTCTTTCTAAATAAGGTGTACTCACTCCTCTTTGTTTCTTTACCACGTGCTGTGTTCTGTCTTCCACATTACTGATTGTATCTCCTGAGGGTGTGTAAGAGGTACACAGGAAATGTTTTGTTAAATGGACAATGAACGGAGACTGGCATGGGTTGTAGCACATGAGAAAGAAAAAGGGCAGGTGCAATATAGGAAGAGAGATCAGAAAGGGAACTAACCCTTACTTGAATCTGCATTTGTTAAGTAGTTGCATGCTAGGGCATTTACAGACTTAAAAAAATAAATTGTCAAAACAATCCTATGAAGCATATATTAACCTCTACTTTTAAAGAAACAGAGGCTCAGAATGGTTTAGTGATGGCTCAAGGTGATACAGCTAGTAATTGCTGGAGCCAGAATTTAAATAAAGTTGCAGATATGTCAAAAGGCTATCTTCTTTAAATTATACCAGTCTGTTACACTAAGGAGAGAGACTTGAGGACAAGCAAGGACTTCAGGGATGCAGTGAAAGCACTGTAAGAGGAAGATGCTCACGCATTTTATTATCATGCAACATTGATATTGAAATGCATTTTTCCATCAATGTTCATAATTAATGCTTGACCACAGGAGAATTCTCCTTTGCAAAACTGAATAGGCTGTGAAAAGCATGGCTCTATTCTATACTTCCATGTAGCTCTTACAGACCTGTGCTTAGAAGGAAAAACTAACTCTTGATATCAACCTATGTGAGCATGGAACTTCTTTAGTCTAAAGAGGGTGTTCATTTACCCTTCAAGTTTGGTAATTGCCTGATAAAAATTACTGGAATTCCATCTGAACAGTGCTACTAACTTCCCCTAATCAGTTGCTTGTTCTTTTGTTATTCACATAATCACAGTGAATTATTGCAATTTTCAACATTCTGTCTGTGAGTTCTTCAGAGGCAAAGTTTCAGCCTTTTTCTTCTTGATTTTCTCAAATATCTCACCAGAGTCCATGGCACATACCAGACATTCAGTAAATGCTTAGTTGAACAAATACGTAAGAAGTTAATCAATCAAATCAGTGAATGAATGAATGGATGAATGCTGCTTGTCCTCTGCAAAATCCTCCTTGAGCAGTCTGATTCTCTATGTAATAAGCAGAAGCCTTTACCAAATGTGATCCATTGGTCAATAAAGGCTGCTGACTGACATCTTAAAAGCATACTTCAGTGGAATAAACACTTACCAGCACTGAAAGTCAGCAGAGAGATTAAATAAAGGGTAAATATCGCTGGCTGCTTTTCTGGCAATAAAGGGGCATCTGGCCTGTGGCACAGGATACAGATGTGCTCTTTCTTTAAACTCTCTTATAATTGTCCAGAAGAAGGAAGTAAACAGAAATCCTAATGGAATTTAAGAGTCTCTGAGGGAATGAAATACATGCAGAGAAAAACACCAGATTTCATTTGGATATATAGATAGATGTCTCAAGATGAGTAATCTAATGAAGGCTGACAAATGATACTTGAAGCAATCCTCTTTGTTTTCGGTTGTTGGTAGCCATGCCACCTTCCAGATCACAGCCAGGCAAGGTAGCAATAGACTGAAAATCATTCTTTATAAGCACTTCAATCCAAGGTCAAACTTAACATCCAGCAAACATTCATCAGATGAGACTAAGGCTCTTTCTACTCATGTGATGGATGAGCCACCAGAAACTCCTCTGACCACTTTTGTCTAGACTTATTTTCATGAATGATAAAGATACGATGGGGAAGGACTTTTGTCAGACTAAAAGACGTGATTGGAATGTATGGGACATTTCTGTTGGGGCAGGATGGTCTAGTAGTACCAGAGATAGGCATCTAGACTGCAGTCAAGAATCCTTCCCTTCCCAGACCCATGACCTTGAGGAAGTCATCAGTCCTCTGTCATATCTGTAGACAGGATAAATGATTCTTACCCAGCCACCTTACAAAGCTGCTATTAGGATCAAATGGAATAATGTCATGAGATGCCTTTGTAAATTATAATGCACTATGCAAACATAAGCTTGGTAACTTCATGGTGAACAGCAAAAAAGGAGAAGAATAAAAGAGAAAAAGAAGAAATGAATGGTGAATTAAAACTAAGAGAAAGGTGGAGGAGGAAGTTTCTGTAGAGAAGGGAGGGGAAAGGGAGAAAAGTCAGAAAATAAAAGGGGCCAAGGGAGGAGGTGGTAGAGGAGAAGGTAAGATGAAGCAGTGGCAGTGAACGATCTCATAGCCCTGGCATATAGAAAGGTCTCATAGCTCTGGCAGATAAACAAGCAAACAAACACATAAACATAAAACCAAAAGAACAGCAGAACTGGTCAGCCATGGGATTTAGAAAATCACATCTGTGCCAAGACCACATACTTCTGAGAAGCAACTGGAAGACTCCATCAGATGGCCTCTTAGGAGGAGACAGCCAATCAACCATGAGTCAGCCTCCTTATTATACATTTCTAAATGGAAAGCACTACTGATTTCATGTTGTTCTTGTCTGTGCTCTGCTAAGTCATACACTCAGACAGATTTGTAATCATTGTTTGTGCAGCCATTAGTAATGACCCTTTCTTTGCCTAGTCAAGGTCTATTCATCATTCAGATGCGAGTCTTCCACGACTTCCCTGACCACCCTGACAAAGTCAGATGCCCATTATAGGCACTCAGGGCATCATAGTCCTCTTTTTTTCACAGAGCTTGAGACAGTAACAGATTTATATTTATTTGTGTGATTATTCAATTAATGTCTCCTTTTCCTCCTCAGACTGAGGGCAGAGTCAACGTCTGCTTTGCTCATCATTGTATTTCTAATTGAATTTATTGGTTGGCATCATCATAAACAGAATCAAGTTAAAAAAGGACAGAATTCAAAGAGAGGTATAATGGTATAAATGGAAAGAAGATGTCGGTGCTGGGCTACAATTAGAAAGTTTGGGACTGGTAAGATCTTTTTGATAGTTTAAGTCACTAAATCTTGTAATGGAATAATGGTTCAGATTTTCATTTATACTAGTCTAACAGACTTATGACTGGGTGATTTTTTACTCCTCCTTGGTAAATGCAGCATGTTAACTTGCTCTTTAGTGACATCTCTGTCAATGTCATGGGTGAGCATATTATTATTAGCATTAACAAATATGAGTACTGATTAAGAGGGGCAATTTTCTAGTTGGATTTTCTGCAGCACATTGTTTTGGGTATGTTTATATAATAATGAGGAGAAAGTTTATTCACAATTACTTTGAGACCATTTTAAAACCCATTTATTAAAACTTTAAAAGGTTTTCAAGGAAGATACGCATGGTAATGATAAGTAGTCATGTTGGAACTGGAACTATGTCCAGAAAATAGGGAGTAGTTCAAAATTAAACATCCCTAACTCCAATTGCCCAGTGGATTCTGTGGTAACGCTCCAAGGTCAATACCACTGGCACTGAGCAACCCTCAGTATGTCAGGCCACTGAACAAGGCAGTCCAGTAGTTCTCATAATCAGACTCCTGACCTGTGACTTCTGGGCTTTCTAGTTCAGCTGGCCAAACCAGAAGGCTATAATTTAGAAATATTATTCCTACACTTCTTCTGATTAAGAATATTTCAAGGTGAGTGGAATAACAATACAAGTTTGTTGCCCTTTTACTAACATTTTTATTTCAAACTAGATTTTTGACAATGATTCTAGCTAACAAAAAACTGCAAAATCCTCAGAAATCATATTGAGTGCTACTTTGTATTTTAATGTCTTACTCAGGACTCCAGGTTGGCCAACTTGTAGTAACAAAACACAATAAGTCTGGGGAGGTAGGAGAGGGTAGTGACGTAAAAACGTGGGCTTACATGTCAGTTCTGCTACTTAACCTCTCCAAGCTTAGTGTCCATCCATAAAGTGGGTTAAATGTGCCTATAACTGCTATCAGAGCAAAATGAGAGACATATAAAACACAACACATACCAGATACTAAAATTAAAATGTATACTATTTAATATTACATTTTGAGCCCTTAAATATAGAAAAAATATTCTTTTGAAATTTAGAGTCTACATGTTTGAAATGCCGGCTTTAATGACAGAGTACTCTGTAATCTTCAATTTATGTTTTTTGCCTTCATTTTAAGGAAAACTTTCTTTTATGTAACAATAATGATGATAGTGGTTAATATGTATATAAGTTTTTACCTGGAAAAATACAAATCTAGATTTTCTATGTCATCTTACAAAATATGTTTGCTATTTTACTAGTCCTTAAAATTCCACATTTGGAAACTTCCGTCTGTTCTAAACAAGCATCAGTGGTTTCCTTATGTATTAATTTATTTTTACACAGTTGCTATTTCAAAAGCAGATGGCAACAGAAGTCCAGTCCCTGTGAGCGAATTAGAGACCGTGTCTTCATAGCCCTTAAATATTTTCTAGTTTGCTATAGTCTCAGCATTTTTTCAACACTGACAAATTTGGGAGAATCTTTGAAGTTTGCCGTGACAACACCTTTTATATTTTAAGTTCTACACATATAAGGAAAAAGATTATAAGGCCTAGAAAAGGATGTCTTATGAAGTAAGGAAATGAAAGAAAGAATCTGTTCGCCAACTGAAATGGGGCTAAGGAAAAGGAGCTGACAGCTCAAATAGGAGGAGAGGTGAAAATTCCAGGGACACAAGGAAAAATGAAAAGAAAGCAGATGATGCCGAACTGGGGAAACGGAGATGGTCTAGAGGAATTTGCTCCTTTGATTGCTTCCTAATGAATCCCCTGGGTTTTAAACTCTGAAGATCTACCTCCCCCACCCAGGGATGGAAGGAGGGCCTGTAATGTGGAGTCCTTCCACACAGCTAAGATTTTTTTGGCAGGTGACGTGGTAGCATTAATAAGGCTGTGACTCTCATCCAGAGCTTTCTCACCCAGAACTTTCTTATTCAGGAGGCAGGTCTATCTTTACTGGACTATAAGTCACATACAGAAATTTTTTTCGGGGGGAGCAATTTGATTTCTTCTGATCATTTATAAAAATCAAATGTGTGCTCATCTCCTTACTTTCTTATGTTCTCTGTAAGTAAACTCTTCAGCTGGCAGGAAAGCAAAATAAAGAGAACGACACACACACATAAATATATACACATATATGTGCATGTACATATACATATATACACATATTAACATAAATATAAATTAATATATATTATTTTAATACATTCTAAAAATAGACAAAAATCCTTTGCACTTTACCCAAATTTCCTCTCTGTTTTCATATAGTCACTTAAATATCTGTGATAAGTAAAGGCTCAGATTTTTGGCCAGTGACCCCAGCAACTAACAGCCTGAAAAAAAAACCTATCTTTTTCAAGTTTCAAAGAGCACTACTGTAATTCACTATATTAATCAGTATAACAGCCCCTCCCTGCCCTCAATACTACTTAGCACTAGTTTTGAAGGCCAGGGGATGCTGAAGGAAGTTGAGCATTCATGCTGATTACAAATCCTGAGGGTTTCTGAATGTGTGGGTAGAGATAACTCAAGCCAACTAGCCCAAAGGGCGAGCGACCTAGAACCCAACCGTCACTTAAAATTTATGCTTCTTATCTATGAGCCAAAATTTTGTCTCTGAAATGTTAGAGTTGGAAGGCATCTGATACCTTGTTTATTTAACTCAACCTGATTACTTTGTATATGAGGCAACAGACATCTTGCCAAAATCACACAGTAAGAAATGGTAGACCTGGGTTCTATGTCCTGATTCAGGGATGACATGTTGATTTTCAGATCACATTCTGCCATGGCCATATATTTTGGAACCAAATACCTGAGTACTTAGAGGAAAAAGACTGAGTCTTTTAGGTCAGCATCATCCTGGGAAATCTGAAACACATTAGCTGTAAAAAAAGCTTTTCCTATCCAGGCAAAAGGAGTAAAGTAGAGAACGAGAGGGGATAATTCCATTAGAGGTCCTGTTTCCAGATGTTCCTTGGAAAGGATACCTGAGCTCAGTCTCAAAACACCAGAGTCTCCCCAGCCCAAATGGAGCCATGATTTCATGAGCCTGGAGTGGTCTTTCAGTGTGGGAAGGGTGTCTTTAGTGCCAAAGAGTGGGACATGGCTGTCCCTATGGAGTTAGACCTATTCTGATGAGAAAGCACAACAGCAGTATCAACACAAACCAGTTAACTTGAAAGGCTGGGTTCCCTTAGATCGGTCTGTTTATAAGCAAAACTACCTTTTGTTTTTCTTTTGGATACTCATAGACTTCTGGATTTGGGAGAGATTTCTGGTGGGGTCAGTTAGACCAACTATTTACTCCATAAAGAATTCCTTGAAGAATTTCCCTGAAGATGGCCATTAAGTTTCCTGTGAAGTGCTACTTGTAAAGGGTGGTCAACACCTTCCAGGGCAGCTGTTTTACCAATGTGAAAATGCTAATAGAAATTTTACTGGAAAATTCTGCCTTTAAGTATGCCACCAAATGACCTCATAAGGTAACAAAGAACTTTCTCCTGGATGAAAGAAAGCTTTTTGAGTGGCTGAAGATACTTCTTAGTCTTAACAGTGTTAACAAAATGCTTCTAGGTTTTTGCATATGATTTTCCTTTTGATTTTTTAATCGCTGCCTTGCTGCAAATACATTTCTCAAAATTCAATTTGTGCCACCCCACTGAGAATTCTCCCTTCCTTTCCAGAGGCAAATGCTGCTTTTGACCATTTCAGCTTTTAAAATATTTGCATACATTTAAGAGGTACAAGTGCAATTTTGTTACATGGCCATACCCTGCAGTGGTGAACCCTGGGCTTTCAGTATATCCATCATCATAATAATGTACATTTTACCCACTAAGTAATTTCTCATCGTCCAACCTTCTCCCATATTTCACTCTATTGAGTCTTCAATGGCTATCATTTCACACTCTATGTCTATACGTATATATTATTTAGCTCCCATTTATAAGTGAGAACATGTGGCATTCGTCTGTTTCTGAGTTGTTTCACTTAAGATAAGGGTCTCCAGTTCCATACATATTGCTGAAATTGACATGATTTCATTCTTTTTATGGCTGAATAGTATTCCACTGTGTATGTATACCACATTTTATTTATCCAGCCATTTGTTTACAGGCATTTAGGTTGATTCCATATCTTTTCTATTATCCATTTCAGTTTTAATTCTAGTGATTACTTCCATATTTCTAAAAAAATGCTTATAATGAGTATTCAATTATATTTTGTTCCCAGAATTATCTTTGTGTTTCCTTGAGAACAGTTTTTCTGTGTGTGTGTTTTAATCTTGTCTCTGTCATTTTTCAGGTTTGTTAAAATGTTTGGTAACTTGTGGCTGTCTACTCTTATTTAGGAACAAAGTAATAGAAATGCTGGCAGGGGTTGGTGTGTACAAGGGCAAAGCTTTTTAACCTAAAGGTTTGAGGTTAAGTGAGCAAACACGAAACTGTGCCCCAAATTAGCACACTGAGAAAGGCTTGGCTGTGGGGCCAACTCTCATACTAGCTCATCTAGGTGCTACAGAAGATTGATTCAATTTCTTCTGAGAAGAACTTTCTTTTTTTGTATGCAGGGCTATGCATGTTTACAGGGGGGACTCTTCATTTCTATTCTCAGACTCTGCTTTCAATCCCATCTGTTGTCACTGCTCTAACGTCTCTGAGTTTTCTGGGGCTGGCTAGGCAGATCTGCTCTTTGCTGAGCTGTGGGCCTCTTCACACAGTGCTGCTGCACTATGGTAGGGCTTCTTGTGCGTGGCAACCCAGAAAATGTAACTCTAGGAGATGCCATTCTGATACAATACAATGTAAAATGTGCCCCCTGGAGTTGTACAGCCCTGCTTCTATAGGTGATCAAAGGCTGGGGTTACTTTGTTCTTCCGCAATCAGTACCCTTCCATTGGCTTTCTGTTGCAAAGAAATGTAATGAAACCTTTGGGCCTTTGATGCCCCCCGTAGATTTTCCTTTTTTTTTTTTTTTTTTTAAATTATTATCCCATTAGCTTTCTTTAATAGGGTCTCAGGGGGAAGAGGAGATTAAGGTGTGGGCTGTGTCTGTCAATTTGAAACTGAAACACAGAGCTTATTCCGTTAATGGGGATATTATTCTTCCTCATTTTGTCTGGCACAGTTATAGATGATTCAGATACCAATTTAAAAACAGCACTGACTCTATGTATGGTAGAGGACTCAATTAGATAGTTTTGTTGTCTCAATGGATCAAATTAACTGGAAATTTGAAATATCTCTACTTATTTTATGTCAAGTAGATAGCAACTTGGGTGAAAATTACATAAACATATGGCCTTTTTAACTACATTCATTTAAAAAATATCCTATGTAGCTGCTTTTCACAAAAGCATTAGGAAGGAGAGTTTTGAAATAATGGAATTTACAATTTCAGTTGATTGCCTACACTCAGCAGTATAACACTTTAATGGGAAACCTGCTAAAGACCCATTGGCCTATGTAAGATGAAAAATAACTTTCCCACTATGTGTTCAGTCACAATGATTATGTGCCACATTACCTCTTCATCTGACAAACAGCTGGGCAGGCATAGCATGAATTTTTGTGTTCTGGACTTTAGAGAGGATTACTGAGATTTTGCCTTCTAAATATTACTAATGCTACTTCTACCTCAAATATTTTATTTTATATCCAGAAGTGTTTTACATAAACAAATACATACAAATGTATTTAAGCAAATGTTCAAAGTAAGTCTTCAAACTAATCTATGCTCTAAAAATAAATCTTATTTGTTTTTTCAGAACACTTAGACTAAGTGTTTTTTTAACTAGTACTTATTGGGGGTTCAACATGTATCTGCTACTTTTATTTTTAAGAATTAGTGAGTTCGCCGGGTGCAGTGGCTCAAACCTGTAATCCCAGCACTTTGGGAGGCCGAGGCGGGTGGATCACGAGGTCAAGAGATCGAGACCATCCTGGTCAACAGGGTGAAACCCCGTCTCTACTAAAACTACAAAACATTAGCTGGGCATGGTGGCGCGTGCCTGTAATCCCAGCTACTCAGGAGGCTGAGGCAGGAGAATTGCCTGAACCCAGGAGGCGGNAAAAAAAAAAAAAAAATCCTGATTTGTTTTAAAGAAAAAAATTCTTAAAATTCCGTTAGCTTGATAAATAGAAATAATCTCTTCTTGTTCTACTCTGGTAAACATAATTGTATTTCCTACAGCCAAGAATCCAGTCACTTATTGGCAAACCAAAGGTGACAACAATTCATTTACACTCTCTACTCAAACATAGCGCAACACTGCCGTGTTCATATATACTTTTCTTTTAGAGTTACCAACACTCTTCTGGCAAAGACAAAGTTTTGGAATGGCAAAAGCAACAGAAGTTTTAGATCTCAAAGCTCCATAAAGGAATTAATCTGAGTCTTCATCATCCAGATAGTCCTCAGCATTGCTTAATGTTCGGACTGCATCTAAAAGAAATAGGAGGGAAAAAAGAAAAACAGGGTAATTAAAAACTGCTCATTTAAAAAAAAATAAAAAAATTAAAAAAATAAAAACTGCTCATTTTTTTCATTTTCAAAGCTCTTCAGTTAGAATAGAATCTTCCATCTGACCCAGGATTGTACTTTCTCTGAGGATCTTTCTCTGCTTTTGCTTTTCAGCCTAACCATTAAGTTTCTGCTGCCACAGAGGTAGACAGTGTGTTCCTTAGTCACATGGAAGAGTGAAGCACATGGTGCTAGGTGCCATGCATCCATTTCCAACAGAAAGGCCAGCCACAGGCAAGATGACCAACAAGACACACCACCAGCAGCACTACACTCTGACAACTGTGCTTCCAAACTCCTTTCCCAATGACAGCCTGAGGTCTTGCCCAAAGGCAAGGTCACTGGGTAGGAAGTTACCTACTGAAGGGAAAAAAGGAAAAGAAAGAATGAAAAGGAAGTTTCAATTTCAATGTAGAAAACACTGAAAATAAAGCAAAAGACTGAAATGGTGGGAATAAAATGTTTTAAAATAGAAAGAGCTGGACCCTATCAAATGTTCAAGCAACCTTGAACAGGGCTCAAAAGGAAGACATTTGATCTTTAACTGTCACCTCTTCAACTGTCTAGTCAAATTCCTATAGCAACAGATTACCCTAGGTATAATTTTAGTGGGAAAAACAAAATGCAAACACAGGCACATTGTTCAATAAATATATGTCACAGCACCCAAATCATCATGGTCTCTAAGTATCACATCTCTGAAACTTATCGTAAATATGACCGGTTCCAAGTATGGGGCAGGAAGTATAAGGGATGACTAGAACCCTAGTCATGCTGTAAATCAAGGATGCCATCAAAGACAGCATCATGGGAAAGGGTCTGAGATTCAACTTAAAGAGGCCTCCACTAGCCAAAGATGGGCTACTGATAAAGCTACTAACTGGAATGGATTAAAGCACATCAAATATTTCAACACACACCAAAAAGAACTCATTTGTCGCCCTTTGGAGGATTATAGAGACCAGCTAATTCTTTTAAAAACTCCTAAATAAAGCGCAAAAATCAAGCATTTGTACTGCACTTGCTACATTAACTATTCCTCTGCATAACAAAACAATTGATGAGGGAAAACTTTATAGAACATTCCATCTAATAACTCAAAAAGAAGTGATTTAATTAGAATATCATCATTTTGTGCTGTTTAGTGAAGTAACAGATCTAGGCAATGATCATCAATGGATGTCACATCACAGTAAGAGTGACAACCAGATATCACGTGCCTCTGATAAAAGAACATATTCTATATGATATATTATTCCTTCTACTCCCAAGAAAAATACATGATTAGGCAGGCAGGCAGACAGACACACAGACAGACAGACAGATAGAACTTAAATTGGATCAAACCTCTAGCTAGATAGATAGGTAAGTAGTAGGTAGGCAGGTAGAGAGAGAGAGAGATAGAACCTAAATTGGATCAAACCTCTAGATAGGTAGATGATTGATAGATGATTGATTGATTGATTGATCTTAAATTGGATCAAACCTCTAGATCTAACACCAATTGACAAAACCATAAAGGACAGAGGAATATGACAACACCATGGGAATGTAGTCAGCAATGTCCAGACTGGGAAATTCAAGTTAGTTAACCCAATTTCTTTAATAAATGAATGGCAAGGTTAAAAAGGGGGAAGAGTAGAGGGAAAGGAACTGTTGATTAAAAAATAATTTAGGAGCTATATCTACCAATCACAAGCTGACCTTATGTGAATCCAGACTTAAATAAACCATAAGCAAATAAATAAGTAAAAAAAAAAAAAAAAAAAAAAAAGAAAAGAATTAGTGAGTTTGATACTATGTTTTCTTGTAGCTGTTGAGGAAACCCATGCTTAGAGAGGTGAAGGTCCCTGATCAACAACAAATAGTAGAGGCCAGGATTCAAACCAAATTCTTTGAATTTAGAATAAGTTTTCTTCCATTCTTACAGAAAATAGAATACATTGTATTCTTCACTAGGTATAAGGCAAAGTACTTTATGCTAGTTGGGTCAATAGATCACTATGAATCTTATACAGTTTGCTGTTTTTCATAAAATGAGTCACTCTGGTGTTTTAAAGTTAGGATAACGCCTTTACATTTTTGGCTTCAACAGAGAACAAGAATTGTGATTATGTCAATCACAGAGTTTCTTTAACTCAAGTGGAAAATTGAAAAAAAAATATTTAGGGCAAATTGCTCATAAGCTTTTGCTAATAAAAAGAAAGAAAGCAAAAGTTTAGAAATATCCTTAGAAGGAAATGCCATTATTTATCATAGCTGGATGAAGCCTTCTTTATGCTGATGGCCAAAATGTGAAATGATGGCCACCCTGAGTCCTGCCAAAAGAAGTCTTCAAAAGGAATTATGAAGTAAGGTAGAGATAGTGGTAAAATTCATCCCCGTACCATTCCCTCTACTGCAAACAACACCTCAGCCAATTAATATGCACATGGACTTCCAGAACCATCCCATACAGCAGGTTATTGATTCTATTTAATGTTTTTTAAGGTTAGAGTCATTCTAATTCTACACCATTTTTTTTTTCACACTAGGAAATTCTACATGATATCTAATTTGGCCTGATTGTGGTTTATGAATTGTACAACCAGCGCTTTCCACCTCAATAAAGACTTTTCGTACCACATTATAGGGGACAGAGCCACACAATGGAGTCAGGCCTGCTTTCAAATCCAGGCTATCCTACTTTCTATACAAGTACACTTGGGAAAATTACTTAACCTCTCTGAGAATCAAGGTTCAGAAAAAAAGACACCTATCTTCTAGGAGTACTTTAGAAATAAAATTGGGTAAGACAGGTGATATGTTTGGCTCTGTGTCCCCACCCAAATCTCACCTTGAATTGTATGCCTATAATTCCCATGTGCTGTGGGAGAGACCTGGTAGGAGATAACTGAATCATGGGGACGGTTTCTCCCATACTGTTCTCATGGTAGAGAATAAGTCTCAGAAGATGTGATGGTTTTCTCATTCTCTCTTTTGCTGCCATGTAAGGAGTGCCTTTTGTCATCCACCATAATTGTGAGGTCTCCCTAGTCACACAGAACTGTAAGTCCATTAAACCTCTTTCTTTTGTAAATTGCCCAGGCTTGGGTATATCTTTATCAGCAGCATGAAAATGGACTCATGCAACAGTTGGTTGGTAGATAAATAGATATGTAAATGTTAGGTTTTTTTCTTTCCTTGAAAGAACACTTGTGAATTTGTACTGTTGGGCAAATATCCATATATGCTTCAGTCCTCAGCTCAAGAGTTACATATTTTTGGGAACCAACCTGACCTTTTCCTAGTCCCCTTTAGATGCCCATTTATAGCTAGGTATCCCTCCTGGATTCTCCATTAATCCCTTATGCATATCTCCTATACAGTGTAACGCTTACACCGTAAAAGGGAAAGAAGAAATCTTATCTGACTTATTAAATCTAGTACCTAGCACAGTGCTTGGCACATAACATGAGTTTCCTAGATATTTGAGTGAATGTGTGAGAGAGAGAGACAAAGAGTGGGAAGGGAGGGAAGGAAAGAAAGAAAGAGAAAGAAAAGAGACAGAGAGAGAAAGAGAAAGAAAGAAAGAGAGAAAAAGAAAGAAAGAGAGAAAGAGACAGAGAGAGAAAGAAAGACTAATTCCAAGGCTTCACAGTTTAAGAGGTTCTGTATTATTATCTTACCCTTCCAGGGAGATGGCCCGTTGGAGAGTCACTGAAGGCTGACGAGTTGCGGTGCTATGTTGGGAATGACTGCAAGAAAAGACAGAAGAAACACAGATCATTTATTTAAAATGTTTTTGAACATTTTAATCAGTCCTATTGCAAAGAATCAATCTTTAAAGAAATACAGTAGAGATGAAATCTTTGGTGATAAGTAGAACCCTCCACCAAAATATAGCACTCTACCAGATAATAGTTAATTTTTTTTATAATTTGATTTTAATGTATATTATTCAAATGTAAGCTCTGAATGATGGGTAGATATTAAAATGAACACACGTATTTGGAAAAGGTAATTTTTTGCTCTTGGAATGAGATAACGTAGAGCATAAAAATATACATTTCTTTATGATGCAATGTATTTTTTTAAGCTGCAGAATTTTTTTAACAAAATTTTACGCATAACCTAATCTGTAAGTCAGAGTAGTATTAAATTAGTATAGATGTATGTATTAGTTCAAATTTGTAACACTTATTTGTAAAATTAATCAATAACAATTGAACTATTTGATGAACACAAAACTTGAAAAATGGGGCTTTCAGTTGCCCATCAGTCTTCAAATTTAATGTAATTCTATATTTTGTTTATATGTAACAAGAAAAGACTGATTTTGCAGATAGGTAATAGAAATAAAATGATAATATCTAACATTTACTGAGGTCTTAAATTGGCTGAGTCACTTTCCTAAGTGTTTTTATATTTTTATGTCTTTTATTTCTCATAACTTTATGAGGTATGTCCCATTTAACAGATGAAGAAATTGAGATACAGAGAGAATCAGAAAGTTGCTCAGAGTCACATGGTAAATTCCTGTGCTTGAAATGGCATCTAAACTGTTTGATTCTACAGTCATTTTAAATTCTTATAACAATTTTTCACATTTGTGAGAATTTGTCTTGCAATCTTAGAATATTCTTTAACTAGAAAGAGATTTCAAGAAAATCTTTCACCTGAGATAAGCACAATAATAGTAATTCAACAGCCAAACTTTATTCAATGTCTAATTTTATAGTATTAGTTAAATATTTTGGTTGAAATACTAATTACATATACACAAAATATAGGAACATGTATATATATACATATACGTATAAAAAGAAACCTGAGTCAAATGTTTGCAGAACATTAGGCACCTTTGCAAAGCTCTAGGATTTCTCAGCACATATATGGCAAACACTGACATTGCCACAGAGAATCAAGATGTAGGCTGCAGAGACTTTCATTCAGAACCTTGGTCACCACAGGTGAGAAGAGATGCTTTCCTGTGACATGTAGATAATATCTGTCTAAAGTTGAAGGCACAGAATTTGGAGATCACAGCTGAAACCTAGAGAAGGATATTCAACTTAAAAACTGTGCCTCTTCAAGTTAAAGATTGCATTTCCTGGTATCCCTCATAGCGTCAAGCACCACAGATATTCACTGATCATGTTTTTAATTGACTAGTTGAAAAGCATCATAGCATTCAGGACTTGGACCATGTAGCCAGACTGCCTGGCTCAACTACATATACTGATGCAAACTTGTGTAGATTACTTAAATCTCTCTGTATGTCAGCTTCTCATCTTACAAGATTAGGATAGTAACAGCATTTTCCTCACAGGGTTATTATAAGTATTAAATGAATACAGTGTTTAGAACAATGGCTATCACATGTTAAACCTATGTAAGTGTTTGTTAAATAAATAAACCAGGCCGGGTGTGGTGGCTTACACCTGTAATCCCAGCAATTTGGGAGGTCCAGGTGGGTGGATCATGAGGTCAAGAGATCGAGGCCATCCTGGCCAACATGGTGAAACCCCGTCTCTACTAAAAATATAAAAATTAGCTGGGCATGGTGGCGTGTGCCTGTAGTCCCAGGTACTCAGGAGGCTGAGGCAGGATAATTGCTTGAACCTGGGAAGTGGAGGTTGCAGTGAGCCAAGATAACACCACTGCACTCCAGCCTGGCACCTGGCGACACAGCAAGACTCTGTCTCAAAAAATAAAAAAATAAAAAAATAATAAAAAAAAATAAACCAACATGATTTAGCAGAATGTGTACTTTGAGATGTTTAGTACCAAATAAGAATAATTACTGTATTTAGACTACTTCAGTTAGTCATACGATCAGTGCCACA
The DNA here is from genome assembly GCF_001604975.1 of Cebus imitator. NCBI lineage: Eukaryota > Metazoa > Chordata > Mammalia > Primates > Cebidae > Cebus > Cebus imitator. The sequence continues at coordinate 1,620,867 of NW_016107489.1, read as the reverse complement.
AGGTGCATATTTTTGGGTATAACTTTAGTGATAAAAATCAAATTAAAATATATTTTCTATTATTAATACATTATAAAATTACTGGAAATAAAAATGAGAAATTAAAAAAAAATCACCCATAGTTCCATTACCTTCTCTTACATTTTAGAGTTATCTAATGTAGTTCTTGTAGGAGTCCTACAAGGTAGATATGAGTATTCCCATATATAAAAAAGCAAAACATACAGAAGTTAAAATAATTTTCAGAAATCAGCAGCTTTCAAATGTCGAGCCAAAATCGAAACTGAAGCCTATCTGATTGCCAAGTGTGTGTACTTTCCATTCTATCTTACTGACTCTCTACATGTCCATATGTATTTCACATAGTTTTATATGTATACGGAAACATATGTAGCTTCATATTCTGTGCTTTTCCTAACATTACAATGTAAGTATTTCTAATGGGATCTCCATAATTATTATTTTGGTGTTATATAATGTTACTTCCTGTGAAGATATAATTACTTAACCATCCTTTGACAGTTGGATATTTAGGTGACATTTATAATATTATAAACAGTGCTGCAATGAACCCGTTGACATCGATTAATTTTGTCTTATTCTACAATTCCTTCTAGATGCATTTCTCAAAATGGAGACATTTATTAGGTTCTTAATTTATGTTACTAAGTACTTTTCAAAAGCTTTGTACCATTTTATTGCTTTCAAAAATGTATATCTGTACCAGTTTTCCCACAGTCTTATAAGCACTGACATTATAACTTTGAAAACACCCTAACAATTTAATAGATGATAAATGATGCTTCAGATTCATAATGAGCATTTCTTTATTAGCAAGAATGACCTTTTTTTCTATATACAATTATTGGCTAATTGTATATCTTTTATGCAAAATGTCTAATCCTTCCTTTACCATTTATCTTCCACTAGTCTAGATAGTACCACTTAGGCAAAGATCAATGATGTTCACTAACCAAGATTAACAAGTAACTGTAATTTCTGATAGCTTTCTCACTATTAATTCATCCCAAAAATTAAAACAAAGAATTATTCAGTAGTCTCACTTATCATTACCTTACAACTAATTACTTTATAATTCTACTCTATTCCAATAATATCCCCTTTGAAGTTTTAGTGACAAAGTACATGCGAATGGTACCATGAGGTGCTCAGAGAAGTTGACTCCTTTTATATTACACATGCAAGGTTAGCCAGTTTCTCCTAGCATGTAAATTTGGAACAAATAGAGCCTTTTCCAAAATGTAATTATCCTTTTACTCTATTCTAACACAAATACAGTTAACTAAGATAAATATAGTCAACACCTGTGCAGACAAGTGAATTTTTGTTTTTCCCAAATACAATAGTAATGTCCAAGCCATACTTGCAGGAGGGATACTTGCAATGGATGTTTGGAGCTACCTGACGGTGATTACAACTGGTATTTTAAAGAACACCAACATCCTCCCCTTCGGACCAAATAGGTTCTATCCTTTCCATATTACTGGCTAGACAATGTGCTGTAGAGTTCCCATCACTAAGAAATTACAGGTAACCATTGCTTGGCTCTTTTACCTCCTCAGGAAGATAGGCCAGTCAGATGGAATTTTGGGAACTACTGGAGAAAGAACCAATGGAGGAAATCACAGCTAAAACATACTGCTCTGTGCTGCCATCTCATTTTTCTACATACCCATAACAGCACCCAGGGCTGTGAATCACTAAGATTTACTTCCATGCCTGTTTCTCCTATAAAGTCGTGTGTGCTTGCAGAGCAAGGTATTGGGTTTCTTCATCTATCATTGTCAGCTCAGGGTTGGCACACAAAAGACCGTTGATCAATGTCTTTTTGAATGATGGATACCATGGATTGAATTCTATCTATCTGGAAGGCCCCCATGACTTTTCTCTTTCAAATTTTGCAATAGAATCAAGAACTAGGTTTCATGCCCATTTTCAATGGAAATTAAATTAAGACCCAGATCTCATAGCTAATAGATGGCAAAAATAGAACCCAGATTTGCCAGCTCCAAAGTGCTTGCTTCTCTGAGACAAATTATATTGTCTCATAAAAAGGTGAAATCAAAGCTCTGTGACTGGTCTATATAGAAGACCTGAGACGCTCTGTAAGAAAATATTGAATTCCCACTAACACTGACAAGTTCTTTTTTTTTTTTGGTATAAAATACCACCCATCATTTTTGTGATATATGCTCAACCTCCAAGTCAGTGGCTTTTGAAGATCATTTTTATGAAGCTCACTTAATAAAGGAACTTCTCTGTCTTATCCACAGCACCTCATTAGTAAGCCCTGAACATTTATGAAGATTTAAGTAACAATGAATAGTAGGTGGGTAGAATGAGCATGAGGGTGGCTCAGCATCCTGCTATAACACGGATGCTGGAGCATAAGTCCTCTCTAACCTGGTAGAAAAACTGTGGTACCAATTCCCTAGTTAGGTAGCTTGACAGAGGTACTAAATCAGGTGACTGTGGAGATAAATATTACCAAGACTTTTTAAGACCCAAAGAGAGGTGTCATGATGTCCTATTGCCTGTCTAAATTATGCTATCATTAAATAAAATTGAGAAAGAGCACAACAGAGTTTCTGTTTCAAGAACTCTGATTTTTCCAAGTAAAAGATTCCAAACTGTTGCCTAAAAAATGAAATTTGAAGGGTGTTGAAAGATGCATTCCCATTGCCGTGCTAAATTAAAAAATTTTTGAGCATCTGAATTGAAATTGTTCTATTACACATGGAACACAAAGGTCCTAGCTGGTGGTAACACAGGGTTACCACCCTTTAAAAAATTAAAAAAAATTTTTAAAAATTTTCTCCTTCTCTGAAGCAATGAGAGTTAGGATGTGTGGTCTTTCCAATGTGTTGCAATATTAAAACAATGTTATTTTAATGGACAGCACAAAAGGTTTTTTGTGCACTTTACCGATGAACTGATAACAATAAAGTTACTTAATGTGACTTGTAAAGTCACATTCATCATTAAAATATCTCCTTATGGATATTCAATATTGCCTATTTTTTCACTTCTAATGAGCTTGCATTTATCCTCGTCATATTTAACTCATCTCTCTCTTGCATATTTGTATCCATCATTTATGTAATCTACCTTAGTATTTCCTTCTTCTCTTTTTCTGTCTACTTTCCTTCTCTCTTAATGTGGTGCACACATTAGGTTGCCACTATTTTTCTTGGATATTCAATCAGTACCTCAAATTTAACATAATCAAAACATCATCACCTTCCCCCATGAAACTGGATAGCCCTCCTGTTGTTTCATTGACACTTAACATGAAGTGTCTTGTATAATTATTTATATGTTGTAGTGATACCCAACAAATGTGAATTGGGGACTTATCATACACCAAGTTAGGTGTTTGGGATGAGTCTTTCATTCTTTAATTTTGTAGTACTCTATAAGTATCTGATAATAAAGAGAATAGTGAAAGCAAATACATTATTTCACCCATGTCCAAACAACATGGAAAGCATTTTTCAATAAATCCCCAGGTATATTTAATTGGCAAACCATCTAAGCTATGTTTGGAAGAGTATATAAGTATTTTAAAGGATGGCAAAGGAAAATAAGACGTTTTGAGAATCTAGAAGGGCATGAACAAGATCATGAAGGATCAAAAATATGCAGCGTGCTCTGGAACCTTGAGTGTCTTAGCTTGGCCAGAGCAGAGTGGCTAGGAGTAAGGTCAGGAAGCTGACTGGGGATGGGTAATGAGGGGCAATGGTGGGCTCTCCAAAGTTATTAAGTCAGGGGGAGTAAGGGGGTCGACATGGTGATGTCTGTGATTCAGAAAAGTAAACCTTAAAATATTCTAAATAATGAAATGAAGTGGAGGAAATCTATAGTCAGGGAGATTAACAGTAAATCATCAGGGTGAAGAAAATTAATAAATGCCTAAATTTGAATAATGCAGTAAAAATTAAGAAAAGGGAATGTATTTAACACATTTAGAGGTAGAAAGAGGTAGAATGCCCAGGAATCAATAAGAAGGAGCTATGGAGAAGACATTTTGATTCCAATGATCTGGCTGGGTAGGCATTTGTCCTCCCAAAAGTTAAACTCTCCTAGATAGAAAGGGGCCTGTTCTTCCCAGGGTTTAGGAACGGTTGTTTGCTCTTCTAGGACTTCCAGGTAAGCCTTCAGAAACAGGCAGACTTTGGTGTTAGGATTGGGGGAGACGAGGAAGAACAAATGGAGATCTACCAATGACTGAGAGGATCATGGCGCTTTAGCAGAAGTGCATGTGTGTAAAGGAAAGTATATGTGTAAATAGAAAAATATAATTGAGTTTGGTTTTGTACAAGGATTAGCTTGATGACCCTGCTACACAGGTGGGAAATATGATCTACATTGGACATCTATAATTATTAAAAAGTTCTTCCTTCTCTTGGTGTGATACCCGTTTGTCCACAGCAACCACTGGATGACCGAGATAGTCCTTGCATCTTCGACTCTTACAAATAAACACTCCTAACACTTGTGATTCTTTCTTTATGAGATAGTTTCAAGATTCTTAGCTATCTTTCCTTGTATGCTCTTACATTTTTATTCTGGTATCTATTAAGTTGGCTCAACAGTAATAGCAGTTTTTGCCATTTTTTAAAATGAAAAACAAACTGTGATTACTTTTGCACCAACCTAATACTGAAACTGCAGAATCTAGAAATGAACTCACAGTTTCAGATGTGTTCAGAACAGCAAAGAGGCCATGAGATGCTGACTTTCCTCCATCTGGATCCCATACTCCTGTAACATGGACCTTTACAATTTGCTGAATTTTATTGCTAAGTTTAAGGTCCACTGAACCTCTCATATATTTGTGACATCAAATGACTAAAAATCAGATCTATCATGTACTTACACATTGGATTTTGGGACTCAACGTAGTTATCATATGTCAAATGTAATGGTATTGGTTTTGATCTAGTTTTCAAGTTTGTTAAGCTAACGTTCAGTCATCAATTTAATTCAATAAAAGTATTTATTGAGCATTTAAGATGTGTTAGCCATTATAGAATTTTACTCTTTCATCTAGTCTTATATCATCAAATTTTACATTTTTATTTAAGTCATTGATTATTATAGTAAGGCATAAGGACGGTGCATTGTGGCAAATCATCACAGATCTTCCTCCAGTTTAATAGCTAGTCCACAAGTTGCACTGTTGAGCTCTCTTAATCAGCATCCTTTTAATAGACTAACCAATCTTCTCTCTCACTGACAGACAGACAAAGGTCCACGGCAAGCAGCATGCTTATGTCCCATAAATTTCCATTCCTTTCAGGTGATTTGTATACTAATAAAGAATCAATGGTAATTGTTCTTAAATCTGTTTATTCTATTTGTTTTTCTAATTACATAATTAAATGTTGCAAAAATGAAATACGTGTGTATAAAAAGCCTTGTTTCTATCAAAAGAACGTTTGCTGATCTTGAAAAAACTAAAAAATAGTATGTGTTAACAGTCAAAAATATTGCTGTCAAACTAGGTCTGAGAGAGGTACGATTAGAAAATAATTATAAAAGAAAGAATTTTGGCCAGGCGCGGTGGCTCACGCCTATAATCCCAGCACTTTGGGAGGCTGACGCGGGTGGATCACAAGGTCAAGAGATCGAGACCATCCTGGACAACATGGTGAATCCCTGTCTCTACTAAAAATACAAAAATTAGCTGGGCATGGTGGCAAATGCCTGTAGTCCCAGCTACTTGGGAGGCTGAAGCAGGAGAATTGCTTGAACTCAGGAGATGTAGGTTGCGGTGGGCCGAGATTGTGCCATTGCACTCCAGCCTGGGTAACAAGAGTGAAGCTCCATCTCAAAAAAAAAAAAAAAGAAAGAATTTTTCACTTAGTTCACTTTTGATTGTCACCCAAATTTAAAGAAATCCAATAGGGAAAGTATGGATGATGGATTAAGGTATGATTTATATAAGAAAAATGAAATGGAACTTCAGAAAAAAATAAAAAAAAATGGGTCCCAGGTTGCTGGCCTTATAAGTAAATTTAGTATGCCATATATTTTCAAGCAATTAACGAACAGTTTAGACATTGGAAATAACACCGTCAAAATTGTGGTCAGAGGTTGAAAATGCTAGAAAAAATCTTGGCCCTCACATATTAAAAAAAAGTTGAAGGAACACAATGTGTTAACTGTTCTCAAATTAAAAGTTCTGATGATTTATAGAAATGCAAATTGTAAGACTGTACTAATGAAAATTTGTTTAAAATTAAAATTGTGGCCAATTAAGAAATCAAGAACGCTGGGACAAATAGATGGAAATAAGTATAATGAAAATTGCTGGATCAAATTCAGAGCCCCCAATTTTTCATTCCATAGCCGAAGATATTCAAAATGTGGGTATACTTTATGTTAAATGAATTCACTCAACAGTTAGTAATGATGTGATAACTCAAAAAATAACTTGGAGGTGCCATATTGGGAGAAATACCACTTTTTCTTTTAAATATCAATAAAACACGCTGATTTTATTATGCCACTATCTAGTTATATTTTAAAAAGTTAAGGTGAAGTAAGACATGCAGGCAGTTTTTTAAACAAATGAAACTGTTTAAATCCAAACTTTTGACTAACAAGTCAATAACTGGTTCTTGATGTGTAGGATGAGAAAAGTTCTGTTGTATGAATGTCTAACAGGATTATCACCCAGATATTAGTTCTTTTTTATCTTTAAAGAATAGCATGAGAGAATTTAGTCTTCTTAAGGAGACAGGTTAAATTACACAGCCAAATGTAGTTAAGGTAAGCTCAGAAGACAGATGCAATTCTTAGCCCTTGGATTTCTCCATCCTGTGCCACTGTGACTCCATATTCTTCTCTATGACAACAGTTAAATGATGAACATGGCAGCTCAAACACTAGCCATTCTAAAAATCCCGCTCATCACTGTTAGGCAGCTGAGAGACTCTGAGAGTGCACTTCAAATGCTGATCTAATCTCCATGAAAAACTCCTTGCTTAAAGCAATAATGAGAAATCCCAGCATTTTGCCCAGTAGACTGACTCAAATGGATTATGACTAGTCTCACAGCCTGAAACACCAGGACCAAAATGTAGTGTTTTAATACAGCAGGAGTATTCCTGCCTTTACTCATTTTGTTTTGGATGGCTAGCTATACATCATTCTTCTAGGCTTTTGTAGTACACAAGCTTCATCTCAGAAAGCAATAAGGTGCCTAGTAATGTATGAACCTGTATTCTCTCTCTCTCTCTCTCTCTCTCTCTCTCTCTCTCTCTCTCTCTCTCTCACACACACACACACACACACACCAAAAAACCCTTGCCGCACTGACTAGTCTTCACAAAGAAAATGAAAAACTGAATTTATAATAGCTTAAATCAAGTATCAGATAGTTTCATAATGTAGCTACTTCAAATAGGAAAGTGAATTTTAGTTAGAAATTTTATATAAAAACAAATAGGTACTACAAAAAACACCAGTTAGAGAATTTGAAACGGGAAGATTTTTGTATGACAGTTAGGAGTTTAGGCATCTAATTCAAATTGCCCCAGATATCTTTTCATTTCAAATAGGAAACAAATTTTTGAGAATAATACACTCTGGTTTTTATCCTTCAGCAACATTGAGGAGGCAGAGATTTTTTGAAAAAAAAAGAGCAGAGGTGGGGATGTCAGAAATGAGGGCTTTCCCCTGTACTCATAATGAGCTCAGTGGCCCTGGATAAGTAACTTCATTTTCCTTGTTTTGATTTTTCTTTTTTTTTTTTTTTGCTTNTTTTTTTTTTTTTTTTTTTTTGCTTTCAGTTGTTACTGTCCTCTCCTACTTTATTGGGTGTAGATGGAAGACAGCACTGTGATGGGGAAAGAGCATGGGCTTGGGAACCAATGGACTTGGGTTAGGGATTTCCAACCTTTCTTAATGAGGTTCTTGACAGTTTCAAAAACTGAACATTTTCATTTCATCTCTAGACCTGTCATCAGATAATGTAGATAATAGTACATTTTTACAGTTTGCTCTAATGGGAAAAAGCAAACTGTGAAAAAAATTTCATGTATGTGAAAAAAAATTTGTAAAGTATGAAGCATAGAAAATAGTAAATGGAAATTACTTCCCAGGAAGGCAGAGTGATTTGGGAGTCGGTATCAGTAAATGCTGAACTGAACCTGAAATAACCAATGGGTTGAAGCAAGGAAGATATGGCTAGAGCTAAGAATGGAATCTGCAGGAAATGGCAATTGCATGTGGTGGGTAAGTGAGGAATCAGGACAGCTTCCATGTTTCTGGTTGGGGTGATTGGTCAGCAGTGGTACTTTATACTGAGAAAGGAGTATAAGAATAATAATAGATTTGAGGGAAATATGATTATTTCGATATTGCATCTGGTGAGTTTGAGGGAATATGTGTGCCATCAAGGTAGATATATTAAATAGATATTAGAGTTTAATCTCGGTAGATAGTTCTGGTCTAAAAAGGTATATTTTGGAGTCAATATTGTATAGGTTTGTTTGTAGCCACAGATATTCCTAGAAAGGTTGTGATGGAAATAACTGAAAGCTGAAATGAAGACTTAGTGATAGCAAACATTATAGGATGAGTAGCAGAAGAGACACACAGAAAAAAAGGCTAAGAAGTAGTGAGTAGAGAGGAGGCATAAGGAAAAAGAAGAGAATAAGAAGTCATGTCATCCAAAAATGAGGGCAAGTAGATCGTTTTAATGGGAAGTGTTTTGGTCAACAGTTGCTGAAGACCTTAAAGACCTTAAACATGAAACAGGAAACACTGCTCTTTGGAGTCTGTATTATATTCCGTAGGCAAAGAAGAAGTCATGAGTGCTTTTAAGCTAAATTAAAACATAGCCACTTTTGTCATTTAGAATAAGCCTTTCACGATCCTCAGGTTTATAAAACAGCTGGAAAAGGGTTAGAGACAGCCAAAGATCTGTGAAGAGAAAGTGGTTCTGAAGAAGACTGGAATAAATTCCAAGCCTTACTGTGCTAGCATTTCCAGGGACCAGTCCTTACAGAGCCTTTCTGCAGAGCAAATGAAAAACCCTTTACCCATGCTGCTTTTCCCCTGCAACCAAGTGTGGGTTCTAAGACTAAGAAAAGAACACCTCCTATTATATTGCTGAGTTCTATTTTCAATAAAGAATTGTTTGTTCTACAATATATTTTCCTTACTGATTTTTCATGCAGACATCCAAATAAATGTAGGATGTTTGACTTTGTGGAATCTGGTAGCTTGCATGTAATAGCCTCATAGAAAAGCCGCAGCTGTATAATGAAAGAAGAGATGTTTCACTTGATATCTGCAATCTGAATCTTCCTTACAATGGTCATGGAAGAGAAATTCCTTACAACGTCCACTGCAGAGTCATCACCATCACTGTACTAATAGGTAACAGAATAAAAGGCCAGTTGTTCAGTTCCCTCTTCTCTTTACTAGTCACACTCTGAAGGTAAGAATCACCTCTTTCTCTGGTATTCTTTTTGGTTGAGTATGTTCAAAGTAGCCATGTGGTCATTTGTTCAACTAATCTTCTCCTTATTACCAGAGCTTTAGTATTGAAAAGAAGAAAATGTAAGCTGGGAATTAAGAATTGAACATGATAAATTTTTTTATAAACATTTGTGGCTGTGAACAGCTTGGTAATATTTAGCATTCATAGCCATTAGGCTACTAATATGGGCTAATATTGAATTTAAAATATCAATATAAGGAAAGTACAAAAACACTATTGAAACAGCTTCCCAACTGGTTTTCCTCGTGTCCTGCAGTTACTTCTCATTGACCAAGATTGTTTTCAAGCACAAAATCAGGTCATAATTTGCCCGCTTACAGAAAACCTCTCAAAGACCTTTCCATTGCAGTTAGAATAAAATGTTTTTTCTTTGGATTGCAGTGAAAAGCCTCTAAATGAAGCTTTTAATGAATTTCCCATTAATGAAAAATGTCTACTAATTAGCAACTATATTGTACGCAAGTTACAACTTTGTGAGGATGCAAGTCAGAAGATTTGAAAACGCATAAGGGTAAAAAAAATTTAAATTTATTATAGTTTTCTTACCCTTCACATTTCTGTTTTTTAATTGTACTTAAGGTTCTGAGGTACATGTGCAGACCATGCAGGATTGTTCCATAGGTGCATACATGGCAAGGTGGTTTGCTGCCTTCATCCCCCCATCACCTATATCTGCTATTTCTCCCTACGTTACCCCTCCCTACCCTCCCCACCCCCTGCTGTCCCTTCCCCAACCCCCCCCAACTGACTGCAGTGTGTGAAGCTCCCCTCCCTGTGTCCATCCTTCACATTAAGGTTTGACAAGAATTAAAAAATTCATCTCTAGAGGTCAAAGGTTTCATTATAGTTCATTAACTTAGTAGAAGGTTCAGACATCCATTCTTCATACCTTGGCTTTCCAATCACCTAATTGGCCAATACCTATTTGTTACCACCTGATATATGCAAGGAATTATGCCCTATTTAACAAAGGGAAAAATAATGCATAAAATAGAAACCATGATCTTCAAGCACTTATAATCTAACTTGGGAGAAAGGACATTCATTTGGTCATTCCAATTCATTCCCTCTCACGTCAGCCTGGTCTACAGTCTTCCTTTCTGTAAGCAGAGGTACCACTCACTGAGAAAAGTTGGAAAATCTAGGCATTTTAAATGATTTTTTATTTTTCTTTATACTCCTTACCCAATCCATTAACAAGCTGTTTTGCTTCTAACACAGAAATACACCCCACCTCTTCAGTGCTACCACCTTAATGGAAACAATACCTACCCTTAATAGACTATTGAAACAGCTTCCCAACTGGTTTTTCTCATGTCCTGCAGTTACTTCTCATTGACCAAGATTGTTTTAAAGCACAAAATCAGGTCATAATTTGCCCCGTTTACAGAAAACCTCTCAAAGACCTTTCCATTGCAGTTAGAATAAAATTCACAGTCCCTTCAAGGGATATAAAACCCCGTGACCACTATCTGCCTTTTGTTGCTCATTGCTCACCACTCTGTCCATCATTCCCTAGGACCTAGCCATGCTGGCCTTCTTCCTGCCTCTCCAATATTCTCGCTAGTCCTATCTAAGGGCATCAGCATTCATTGATTGCTTTATCCCTAGGTATTCTCCTGGACACCTCCTTTTCATTCAGATCTCAGATGAAAGATTCCTTCCCTGAGATGCCTTCCCTGGTCTTCTAGCTAAAGGTGCTACATTCCCATCCCAGGTATTATATAGCTTCCTATATTTCTCCGTATCACCTATTACTCACTGAAATTATCTGTTTATTGCTTCATTTTTGCATTTGTTGACTTCTTTTCCAATTGAGAGTATTGCTTCCATGACTTGGGATCAGGTAAATTCATTGAGAATTCTTCGGTGTCATGAATCAAGTAAAAAATCATTGTTTTCATATCACTAATGCATGCTGTGCATTTTGCAGAAGTAATGCTTTCTTAGACTCCATTTTCCACCCTGCCTTGGTTCTTTGCAATACCTAAGAAAAATGTGTTGACTTCACTTAATAGGAAGCATCCAGTCAAACACCCTTCTGGAAATTATTATGCTACTCAACTTCATGTCACATCTTATACTGAGCATACCAGTGGTTTGTAAATGCTCCAGATCCTTTCGTCCACTTCCAAACTTTATCAAGATGTATCCTCACTCATCCTTCTGCTTACTTAACCAATATTTACTGAGCACCACATATGTGCCAGGCAACAACCAATATATTCTACAATTCACTTTAGTCAATCTTCTACCTCACATTTGCTAAATTACTCTCCTTGTTGCTTTGTTGTAACCTTCTGCATTCTGTTGTAGGACATTTCTGTATCTACTAAAATTCAGCACTGTGCTTGGTAGTATAAGAGTTACAAATAGAAGCAGGCCCAGTTCCTGTTATTAAGAATCTTACAATTTATACATAGAGAGAGGTAAGTGATAGTGATCAATTAACCGAAAAACTAAAAGGGAGAAAGAAAAGAAACAGAAGCAAAAACAGACTGAACCCTTAGAACAGAGGAGATGTCACCGCAGCCTACAAATTTATAGAGCCCCAAGGAAACAATAAAGGAAATAAAATATTTTTAAAAAATTTTTTGCCCTAAAATTTTGAGAAAGTTTTCCCTCTGAATCAAATAAAATTAAAACTGATACATAATGGCTGTACTTATTTTTGGGGTACATGTGATATTTTAACACCTATATACAATGTGCAATAATCAAATCAGGGCAATTGGGATATCCACCACCTCAACCATGCATATTTTTTTTGTATTGAGGACATTACAAATCTTCTCTTTGTACTACTTTTAAATGTACAACAAATTGCTGGTAGCTATAATTTCCTTAGTGTCCTATGGAATATGGAACTTATTCCTTCCATCTAATTATATTTTTGCACCCTTTTTATTCTCTGCCTTCATGAGATCCACTGTTTTAGCTTCCACTTGTGAGTGAGAACATGCAATACTTGCCTTTCTGTGCCTTGCTTATTTTATTTAACATAATTACTAATACAGTTCCATCCATTGTTGTTGTAAACGACACAATTGATTACCATTCAGCCATTAAAAAAATATAAAATCTATTTGCATTCAAAAAATTTTTCTTCTGGGGCCTAAAATTTCTAAATACTTTAGTAGAATCATTTTAGGAATAAGACAAGTTATAAATAATTCATATCAATATGTATCAGGAAACATCATATTACTAAGAACTACTGTCTATATATATATATTTTTCTGAGACAGAGTTTTGTTCTTGTTACCCAGGCTGGAGTACAATGGCATGATCTCAGTTTACTGCAAACTCGGCCTCCCAAGTTCAATGGATTCTTCTGCCTCAGCCTCCCGAGTAGCTGGGATTATAGTCATGCACCGCCATGTCTGGCTAATTTTGTATTTTTAGTAGAGACAGGGTTTCTCCATGTTGGTCAGGCTGGTCTTACACTCCCGACAACCGCTGACCTTGGCCTCCCAAAGTACTGGGATTACAGGCTTGAGTCATTGCGTCCAGCCATTACTGTCTTTTTTAACATAGTAGTGGAAACATTTGTTAGGTGAGTAAACCTTCATAACTACAGCCATTTCCATACGTCTTTTATTTTGGGAAAACCTCAGCCATTTTCTTCATACAAGGCCCTTTAAACTTGACACTTGATAACTAGGAAAACTCCAAAGGAAGCACTAAGAATGATTTCAAGAGCCACAGTCCCTGCTATTGCTCTTTACCCAGGCTGCTGCTATTCGTTTTTCAGGACTTAATCTCACGCACACTCAGAATCCATTTGTAACCTCTAAGCTTTGTTTCCCCAACACCCAGGCATATCTTCATCAAGGCATTTCCCACATAATAGTAAAGCACTATTTTAAGATGTTTTTTTCCACAGCTAGGCTGTGAACTTCCTGAAGACAGCAACCATAAGACATTAACCATTGGTACCCTCATACCCATGTCTAGCACTGTGCCCATTTGTGGAACTGAACATTGGAATGCTAGTTACATCATTTTCATTGAGTTCCCCAGCAAAAATATTCACTTTTGTCAAGAAAAACCATTTGTAATTGCATTTAATGAAGTCAAATGAATGTACCAGGGACTCTCTATGTATACAGTGCATTTGACAAGGGGTGGGGGAAATTCATATACATTCTCTATTATACCACAAATTCACTAAAAAGGACAATAAAAATAAGGGAGGAATCCATCTATTGCCACTTGAGAATATAGTGATGAATCTGAATTTTGGAATAAAATATGTAATGAAAGTTAATATATGAAAATGAAAATAAATAGATTCTGCTCTGCTCCAATAAACTATGTCTTATTGAAGACGTCCAGTTGAAATAGCAGCCATAAAAGTTACAGAGATAGAAGATTTAAGCAATTAGCCTTGGCAGGGCATTACAGGGTTTACTGCTGTCTATAGCTGGTCTGCTTAAACAAGGCTGAAAGCCATCAACGCAGCTGAGCATGAAATTACAGAATTTTAATCTGCCCACATAAAGATGCTCACTGTTGTTACAATCAAATGTCATTTTTAAGTTAATTTTGTGAGAGATGGAGCAGGCATATTTGCTTTTGTGAAACAAAACAAAGGAAAGAAAAAGTTTGACCCTGTAAACAAGTCTGACTATATTCTCTTACTACTGACGGTTTTTAAATTAATTAGTGAATATTAAAAATACAAAGGTTAATCAAGAAAAGGCAAATTTATAGAGAAAATAGTTAAGTGGCTGTTTAGGGCTACAGTTGAGAGTGGGAATTAATTGTAAATGGGCATGAGGGATATTACTGGGAGCATGAAAGTGGTTTAAAACTGATTTATGGTGATGAATATGACACTGGGTAAAGTTACTAAGCATCACTGGAAATGGGTGAAGTTTATTGTATGTAACTATATGGTGTGAAATTACTTATAATAAATAAGTTTAGGGCAAAACATAAAGCTTGAAACTACAGTACAAGATTTTTTTAAAAAAATCATGTAATTAAGGAGTATTATATTTTTTAAGCTCAAAATTTCTA
>NW_016107489.1:1597097-1606111 GCF_001604975.1 Cebus imitator | reverse complement strand
AGACGGGGTTTCACCATGTTGGCCAGGATGGTCTCGATCTCTTGACCTCGTGATCCACCCGCCTCGGCCTCCCAAAGTGCTGGGATTACAGGCTTGAGCCACCGCGCCCGGCTAATTTCTACGTTCTTTATAAAACTTTTCATCTGATTCTGCACTAGCAGAAAGCATCACATTTAATAGACGCTAGTCACCAGATAATAACATTCACGTTTAGTCACACTTTCCCCTCCAGCCTTGAAACCAGAGAAGCAGAGAGTCACTGTGGGCCATCAGAGCTAAGTTCAATGTGTTGGATACATCCAATTATGTCAATGTAATTTTAGCTGTTAACTGGCTTTGGTCAGTTGCTCCTATTTGGGCCACAGCTGACTAACAACACTTGGATTTGAAACTTTTTGGTTGGTAAAATATTAACAAACAAGCAAATGAGAAAACAAACAAAACTGAAAAGCACTGAAACAAGGGGAAGAACACCAACTATCCCTAAGGGGATACTGTTTTGTTTTTCAAGGCCTTTAACCACCAATTTGAACCTAAACTGATACTTCAGTAAAACTACCAGGACCCAAATTGTGTATTTACAAAAACTCTGATACTTTAAATGTTAAATTATTTGAAACATGAATTTCTTTGAATCTCTGCTTTCTAAATAACCCTCTAAAATTTACTTGGATACTAAAATACTATTTGTTATTATAGAGGGCAGCTTGATAAAGCAGAGGCTGAATTATTCATTAAATCAATCACCCATTGATTTATTCTACAAATATTTACTGAAAGCCTAATATGTACAAGTGCTCTCTAGGACCCAAAAATAAAGGGGTGAATAAAATGAAAAACAAAACAAACAAACCCTGTCCTCATTCAGCTTACATTGTCATGGTGGGAAATGACAGAGATAAAAACTAAAATAATAATGACAATACATATTACTTATTTAGAAATTACTATGTTGAATGCATTTTGTTAATTTGTTACTTATATACATTATCATATTTAATCCTCCTGATGGTTGTATCATTCCCATTTTGCAGATGAAGAACCTGAGGTTTAGGAAGGTAAAATACTTTGTCTCCTCTAGCCACAAAAACTAGTAAGAGATAGGATTGCCCCTTAGTCTGTTACAGCCCAAAGCCTGCACTTTTACTACTGTAAATGTTGCCTATGTAAAGGGCCTTGGGAATAGACTGACTGCCCTCAAAATTTGCAGATAAAAGTATCCTTAGGAATTATAATAAATAATAGAGATCTATGTTTAAATGTGAGAATTTTTGAATCATGAATTATGAACTAAACATAAATAAATATTTAAAAACACTTGCATAGATATTTAAATACATACATATGTATGTATATATCTATATATTGGATATGTAAATATAAAAAATGTCTCTTTTACTTTCAGGTAAATATAAATTTCTATTTCCTCAAAAAAACCATAATGACTGATTTTCTCATGCTAGGGAGATTTTTGTTAATATTTTGTGTCTAAAATTGTAAGTTATGAATTTGTTTTTATATAGATTCAGAAGATAGAAAAGTCCTAATGACTTTTTTCATTTATTAATAAGACTATTGATAATGAAGAATTTTTCTTTTAAATACTTTCTTTAGTTTATGCTAGTATTGATCATATGCATTGAAGGACTGTTTTTTATTGTTTTCTCTTTTCATTTTTTATTTTGACTTTCTATATTATTAAAAAAAATAAATCTCAATGGCAAGAGTATTTTTTCCAAAAATCAACTTAACATTTGTCTGATCCAATTACTCCAACTAATTTTATCCTTCCCCAATTACTCCTACATACTTGTATCACAAGGCATCCTCTTCTATCTTAGCTAAATAAATCTTGTCTTTCTCTGATGTTAACATCTTTCAAATATTTATAGACTAATAACAAGGTCCTATTAATTTTGCCATTTCATCAAACTGTACTTATCTACTCCTTTTCATATCCCTGTATAATTAAAAAAAATATGACTATAGCATAATATGGATGACAGTCTAAATTTTTATTTTAACAAACTTACCGAGTCTCATAAATATGAGAGAAAATTTCTCTTCTGATAGGTCAGCATTAAACAGCACAGCTCCCATTACCAGTTGTCAGATGGCTGAATTTATACTGTCTGAGAAGTACTTTTTATATACAGTGAATGAGGATATTTTTGAGTTAAATCATTGGATAAAGAAATGCCAAAGGTAATCATCTTTGAATACACAACTTTTACTGCTAAATCTGGGCTGGGGAAATTGGCTCATCAAAGGCATATCCATTAACACCTGAGATTTTCACAGAAACTTTGTACTCTTAGGTAGAGTCACCAGTCTCACTTCCTGAAGAGAGACTTTTCAGCAGTGCACTTGGATCTCTGCCTCCAAACACCATCTTATTCTCCTGATCTAACAGGCCAAAAGAGTCATGTAGGATTTCTCCCTGTCCCTCATTTCTGGAGTTGTGAAGTGATATTGCTTCTACTTCTAGAACATTTTCACCCTGGGCTCTGATATGCATTAGCTCTGTGTTCCCACCCAAATTCCACCTTGAAGCTCCCATCATTCCCATGTGCTGTGGGAGGGACTTGGTGAGAGATAAATGAATCATGGGGGTAGGTCCTTCCCATGCTGTTCTCGACAGTGAATAAGTCTTGTGAGAACTGACGGTTTCAAAAATGGGAGTTTCCCTACACAAGCTCTCTCTTCCCTCGTCTGCTACTATGTGAGATATACCTTTTACCGTCTGCCATGATTGTGAGGCCTCCCTAGCCATGTGGAAATGTAAGTCCAATAAACCTCTTGCTTTTGTAAATTGCTCAGTCTCTGGTGTGTCTTTATCAGCAGTGTGAAAATGAACTAATACAGTAAATTGGTAATGGTAGAGTAGGGAATTGCTGAAAAGGCACCTGAAAATGTGGAAGCAACTTTAGAACTTGGTAACAGGCAGAGGCTGGAACATTTTGGAGGGCTCAGAAAAAAAATAGGAAAATATGGGAAAGTTTGGAACTCCCTGGAGATTTGTTGAATGGCGTTGACAAAAAAGCTGACAGTGACATGGATTATAAAGTCTAGGCTGAGGTGGTCTCAGATGGAGATGAGGAACTTGTTGGGTACTGGAGCAAAGGTGATTCGTGGTATGTTTTAACAAAGAGACTGGAACATTTTGCCCCTGCCCTAGAGATTTGTGGAACTTTGAACTTGAGAGAGATGATTTAGGGTATCCGGAAAAAGAAATTTCTAAGCAGTAAAGTATTCAAGAGGTGACTTGCAGGTGCTGTTAAAGACATTCAGTTTTATAAGGGAAGCAGAGTATAAAGGTTTGGAAAATTTGCAGCCTGACAAAAGGATAGAAAAAAAATCCCATTTTCTGAGGAAAAATTCAAGCCAGCTGGAGAAATTTGCATAAGTAATGAGGAGCTGAATGTTAATCCCCAAGACATGAGGGGCGGGTATGTCTCCAAGGCATGTCAGAGTTCTTCATGGCAGTCCCTCCCATCATAGACCCAGAAGCCAAGGAGAAAGAGGTGATTCTGTGGGATGGGCCCAGGGTACCTTTGCTGTGTAAAGCCTAGCAATTTTGTGCCCTGCTTCCCAGACACACTAGCCATGGCTGAAAGGGGCCAACAAAAAGCTCAGGCCATGGCTTCAGAAGGTGCATGCCCCAAGACTTGTCAGCTTCCATGTGGTGTTGAACCTCTGAGTGCACAGAAGTCAAGAATTGAGGCTTGGGAACTGCCACCTAGATTTCAGAGGATGTATGGAATGCCTGGATGCCCAGACAGAAGTTTGCAGTAGGGGTGGGGCCCTCATGGAGAACCTCTGTTAGGGCAGTATGGGAGAGAAATGTGGGTTTGGAGCCCCAACCCAGAGTCCCTACTGGGGCACCAACTAGCGGAGCTATGAGAAGAGGACCATCATCCTCCAGACCCCAGAATGGTAGATCCACTGACAGCTTGCACTGTGTGCCTGGAAAAACTGCAGATACTCAAGCCAGCTCATGAAAACAGCCAGGAAGGAGTCTGTATGCTGCGAAAACATAGGGGCAGGGCTTCCCAAAATCATGTGAACCCACCTCTTGCATCAGCATGACTTGGATGTGAGACATGGAGTCAAAAGAAATTATTTTGGAGCTTTATGATTTGACTGCCTCACTGGATTTCAGACATGCATAAGGCCTTGTTTTGTCCAATGTCTCTCATTTGCAATGGCTGTATTTACCCAATGCCCATACCCCCATTTTATCTATGAAGTACCTAACTTGCTTTTGATTTTACAAGCTCATAGGTGGAAGAGATTTGCCTTATCTCAGATGAGACTTTGGACTGTGGACTTTTGAGTTAATGCTGAAATGAGTTAAGAATTTGGGGGTTGTTGGGAAGGCATGATTGGTTTGAAATGTGAAGACATGAAATTTGGTAGGGGGTAGGGATGGAATGATATGGTTTGACTCTGTGTCAAACCCTGACAAAGCTCATTTTGTATCTCCCAGAATTCCCACGTATTGTGGGAGGGAACCAGTGGAAGATAAATTGAATCATGGGGGTGGGTCTTTCCTGTGCTGTTCTTGTGATAGTGGAAAAGTCTCACGAGATCTGATGGTTTTAAAAACAGAAATTTCCTTGTATAAGCTCTCTTCTCTTGTCAGCTGCTATGTGAGATGTACCTTTCATCTTCTGCCATGATTTTGAGCTTTACCAGCCATGTGGAACTCTAAGTCCAATAAACCTCTTTCTTTTGTAAATTGCCCAGTCTCAGTTATATCTCTTTATTACCAGTGTGAAAATGACTAATACAGTTTCCATCTCACAATACTAATACAGTTTCCATCTGCTGTTGCCATAATGTAGCAAAGACAAAGTCAGAAGACTGGATTTGATCCAGGCTTCACCACTGAATAGCTTGGTTACCCTGTTTTTTTTTTTTTTTTTTTTTTTTTTNTTTTTTTGAGACGGAGTTTCGCTCTTGTTACCTGGGCTGGAGTGCAATGACGTGATCTCAGCTCACCACAACCTCCGCCTCCTGGGTTCAGGCAATTCTCCTGCCTCAGTCTCCTGAGTAGCTGGGATTACAGGCATGCGCCATCATGCCCAGCTGATATTTTGCACCTGTAATCCCAGCATTTTGGGAGGCTGAGGCGGGTGGATCACGAGGTCAAGAAATCGAGACCATTCTGGTCAACATAGTGAAACCCCGTCTCTACCAAAAATACAAAAAAATACAAAAATCAGCTTGGTTACCTTGTTAAGCCCATCTAACTAAACCTTAATTTCCTCATCCATAAAATGAGAAAAATAAGTCCTCATAATTTTTTTGTGTGTGACATCAAATACAATGTATGCTGTATGTATTATGGAAGATATAGTAGGTACTCAAGCACTAAATATTATTACCATTATTACTTTCATTAACTACTTTCCCACTCTTCAAGGTATTTTTTCTTGAATTCATCCTTTAAAATTTTGCAAAGTAATCTTGCAAAACACTAATTCAAGAATGTAACTCAAAAGCCTTTAACATCCGCCATTTAGCCTTCTCTGTCTGCATATTCTATAATGTATTCACTCTGGGCTACTCAGCCTTTCTCAAACATGTCATGTTCTTTCATGCCACTAGGCATTTATATATGGCTCTCCTTGTCCTAGAATGTCCTTCTCCTATCTCCCTATCTCCTATTTCTTGCTGTACTTGATTCTGTAGTACCCACAACAAATTACTAGCTTTCATTGGAAAATAAAAGTTTAGAGGGTTCATTTGAATCAAGATTGAATCAAGATTGTTATACGGATATAAAAACTGCTACATTATCAAAAGTAGCATCAAGAACAAGGGAGGAAATAGTTACACTCTTATTCACCAATCAGCCTGTACAGGGGGTACTATTTTGGATTCAGAAACAATTACTCTTCAATCTGAAGATCAAAATAATAAGTACTTTTAAATCTTGCCAAATGAGAAGCAGCAGAAGGCACTGAAAATGTTGAACCTAGAGAAGAGAAAGCTCTAAGCAAACTGTAAACGTGTGCAAACCCCTCATCTGAAATGGGCAATGGACTTCCACTGTGTGGTCCCAAAAGGTAGCACTAAAACTAATAAGCAGCAGGCACACAGAAATGCATCCCAAGGGAAACTTTCCTAATCCCCAGAACTGTTGGGAGGCAGATTGGACAATGTGAAGAGATTGAGTTTCTTGCCCCTGAGGATAAGAAAGCAGGGTTTGGGGAACTAGAAGTGATGTTGAAGAAAGTCTTAAACCTCTAAATGGGTAGTGGATAAGATGAGCTGTTACGTTCCTGAGACGTGGTGACTCAAATGCTCAGCTTCCTCGAGACCTTTTCTTATATTCTCAGTAAGGATAACTCACACACATTTATTTCTTCCCATTGCCATTGTTCCGTGATCATAGCACTATGCATACAACAAATCATATCTTTCTTTCACCCAGTTTTATGGGTAGGTATTTCTGGAAGGGAAATGTGTTATCAGCCAACCACAGCCTCTTTAATACAGAAGATGCTTAATAATAGGTATTGATTTAATTTTATAAGCATGGGTAATTCATTCATCTTTTCAATGAGTTTCCTTAGCAGTAAATATGAGCTTTAAATATGATGATCTAGCATTCTAATTAATGCTATAAACTTCCTAATAAATAAAATATAAAAATTACACTCTAGTAGTAACAAATATGGGTACTAATCTAAGAATTAATCTTTGAAATGAGTAGGAAAAAAACCATCAGGCCCGTTTCATATGAAGAATATTTGAAGACAGATATGTACAAAGCATCATCTGATATAATATTCTGTCGCTCCTGATCTTCTCTCTGGGTAGAATTTCATAGGAGAAAGTTCTTATGGTTTTATAAATAGTATTCATTGATTCTCAGTCTCAGGAAACTCTTCTGGTAGAAGTAGAACCACTATATGTTTATATTGAGCATTTTATTGAAATTTACTGTAAACCTTTGCAATCAGGATAAAATTTTTCCTTTATTAACACCATCCCTTATTGGAAACTGGGGGATTAGGCAAATTGGTAACTTCAAGCAACTCTTCCTAGGTCATTTGTACTGTTATTTCTGCAATGAGTGTAGTTACTTTACATTTTCAACCAAGTCACGTCTTAGGTGTTCCTTGATAATTTCCAGAAATGAGAAGCAAACCTCCTGTCATGGAAGAGTAGCTAAATAAATTGTTGTGGATTATGTAACTGATGTGCAGTAGTCCCCTCTTATCTTCAGTGGATATGTGCCAAGACTGGATGTCTGAAACTGCAGGTAGTACTAAACTCTATAAATATGTGTTTTTTCCTGTGCATACACACCTGAGATGAAACTTAATTTACAAATTAGACACAGTAAGATACTAACAACAATAACAGTACATATCTACCTTCAAATAGTCTTCATATAAAATGGGTCCGATGGGTTTTTCCTACTCATTTCAAAAATTAATTTTTAGATTAGTGCTCATATTCGTTACCTATTAGAGAGCAATCTTTATATTTTTAATTATTAGGAAGTTTACTATATAGCGTTAGTTAGAATGATAGATCAAATTTAAATAATAATTATTTAAATAATAAAATATAACAATTATTACAATATGCCCACATCACTACTCTTGTGCCTTGGGGGCATTACGAAGTAAAATAACGGTTCTTTATTTGAACACAAGCACTGCAATACTGCAAAAGTTGATCTGGTCACTGAGATGGCTCCTACGTGACTAGGAGGTGAATAGTATATATAGCATGGATACCTGGACTGAGGGATTATTCGGGTCCTGGGCAGGATAGTGAGAGATTTTATCATAATTCACAGAATGGCACATAATTTAAAAGACATAAACTGTTCATTTCGGAAATTTTCCACGTAATATTTTTAGACCATTATTGATATGCAAAATCATGGACAAATTGAGGACTACTGTGTTGTATAATCATAAAAATTAGTGTTCTAAATACAATGTGGCAACTTGAAAAAAAGTTTGTGATGTAAAACGTGAATTAAAGGTGTAAAATTTTACAAATACTTACAAATTTAACACCTTAAACAATGATCTTCTAAAAATATGAGATCTGATTATATAATTCTTGGGAGACAATTATTTATGAGCCTCTTGCATTTCTGCACATGTTGCTAGCAGAAGCGCTGACTGCCTTCGTTCTGGGCTAACTTTTCAAAGATATTTCTATGGTATACAGCCTTGAAAGATCAAAAGAGTATCTCTAGAACTTGTATTTTTGTTTGCCTTTTTTTTTTTTTTTAAAACCATCCATCATAATAACAATAATGTATTTCTCCATAGGAAAGACCAGGCAGGCTTACTGTTCATAATAAAAGATTCAGGTTCCCTATGCTTGGAGTTCTTTTCCTATAATGCAACCCCTTGCATGTGCAAGCATCACCTGGCCTTCTTTGTGTTGCACTATGGGAACTGGATCTCAGGGAACTGCTGAAAATGCTTTTGTTCTGGCTACAGCTATTATTATAAGTAATAAAGTCTCTGATTCAGAAGTGAAGAATCTTCTGTCAGTATCCAGTACAGTGTAGGAGGCTGACTTAGATGGAAAATGAAGTAAAAATTTCAGGTCCTTCATTGTTCTTGACATTCATTCCCTTGCTTAAAGCTGCTTAAGCTGCTTTCAGTGTCATCCATGCATTTAGGATAAAATTGCTAGTAATAACAATAATACCCTAAAACAACAATAATAATGGCTAAGATTTAATGAGTGGCAAACATTGTACTAAGCATATGATGTATCATAAAATCCTCATATTGATCCTATTGGGTAGATAAAACTGGTATCGGGCAGGCGCGGTGGCTCACGTCTGTAATCCCAGCACTTTGGGAGGCCGAGGCGGGTGGATCACGAGGTCAAGAGATCGAGACCATCCTGGTCAACATGGTGAAACCCCTTCTCTACTAAAAATACAAAAAAATTAGCTGGGCATGGTGGCACGTGCCTGTAATCCCAGCTACTCAGGAGGCTGAGGCAGGAGAATTGCCTGA
>NW_016107489.1:1538219-1596602 GCF_001604975.1 Cebus imitator | reverse complement strand
CTATTGCGCCCAGCCCCCTCACTTTTGATCTGATTCTTATCTATTGTTTGGGGGCTCTGATTAAATGAAACTTCCTTAGAGAAACCTTCCTTTGACCCTTTCTCTAGTCTTATTTCCTCAAGGAACTCTGCTCTTTTCCTTGGTAGCACCTACAATTTACGTTAACTGTATGACTAACTGAGTAGTCCTGCGATGGCTTATATAAGGTATGTCTTCTGTCTTACAGAGACCCACAGCAAAGGAATGAGGTCTACTTTGTTCTCCAAAGCTTTTAGTAAAACAGATGACAAGTATAGCGGATAAGCAGACATATTTACCATGGTCATTGTGGCTCTCATATATGTTTTATGGACCACTTGCTGAGAATCAACTAATTTGAAACATTTTTGCCTAATTTATTTTTAAGCACTTCTACTCACTAAATGCAATAAATGCCCCATTGAACTTTCATTATCATTTTTTGATGGTTTGTTGCTTTTTACATCTTAATGGTCTAATTCATCTTTGCCGTAAGCCATTTGTGTATTATCAACATACTGTTATGCAGCTGTGTGATAGATAGGGTGTGCCAAATAAATTCTGATATGCAAATTTCCCCTTTATAGAAATAATTTTAGTAAAATTATATTGTTTCGCACTATAAAAGCTTACAAGATAAAAGTTGGAAATAGTTTTGTGAATAGCTGTGTTTTGTTAGAAGTAAATTCAAGTTTCCAGCTTGCTAATTGGAAGATTGCTATATTAGATGAATCTCTCTCTCTCTCTATATATATGTGTGTGTGTGTGTGTGTGTGTATTTATATATCTCTCTATATATGTGTATATATATTTATGTATCTCTATAGGTATATATTTATATATAACTATATATGTGTATATATGTATATATATATAACTATATATGTGTATATATTTATATATGTGCATATATACACATGTATAGTTATATATGTATATATATATTACATAAATACTCCATTCCAAAAAAAGTGTGTGTGTGTGTGTGTGTGTGTATGTATATATATATATATATATATATATGCTCTCTCTCTCTATATATATGTGTAAATAAATATACATATATAAATATATAGAGAGAGCATATACATATATATATATATGCCTTTTTTTTTTGGAATGGAGTCTCACTCTGTTGCCTAGGCTGGAGTTCAGTGGCACGATCTTGGCTCACTGCAACCTCTGCCTCCAGGGTTCAAGTGATTCTCCTGCTTCAGCCTCCTGAGTGGCTGGGATTACAGGTGTGTACCACCACGCCCAGCTAATTTTTGTATTTTTAGTAGAGACGGGGCTTCACCATGTTGCCCAGGCTGGTCTGAACTCCTGATCTCAAGTGACCCGCCTTCCCCGGCTTCCCAAAGTGTTGGTATAACGATGTGAGCCACTGCATGCAGCCAAGATGTCAATATTTAATAAAAACATTCTAGCAATTTTCTTTGTTTCTTTTTACAGCATTGTCTTTGCTGTACTCTTGCTGATGGCTGCTAGACTTTGTTTCCCTACTTGATAATATTAGTGATTCTGATTTCAGTTTTTCATTTGTTTTGCTTTTGTTTTTTTCCTCATGTAACATTGGTGAAGGGTCCAGGAATATGACACAAAGGTGGAATAAACATTAATTTTGTGCATTCTTTGGTAATTTTTTTGTTTTTTTGTAACTACAAAGCTTTGCTACAAATTTATGCATTTCATTCAAATCAGTGATCTATGTTTGTGTGATTTCCTAAACATAATTGTGGATTATAAAAAATGTAACATCATAATTATATTCCTAACTAGAATTAGTATGTCTGTTTTTGTATCTTTATGCTGTATTTTAACACTTTAGGTTACTTTCCTTTGGTTAAAAATGGCTCAAGTAGAAAAGCAGTCCCATTCATATTAAGACAGTGTACAAAACTGTAAATAAAATGTGTACAGTGAAAAAAAAATAAAATAAAAAAAACATAGTTTGGGAGCTAGGGGAGCACCGAAGTATAATAGAACTGTTTACAACATGGTAGAGGAGGTAAGCCTCATACGAAAGTTGATCATTCATTCATCTATTCAAAAATATTAGCTTCTGCTTTTAGAGATAGTAGTGTGGTATGGGTAAAACACAAATAACAACAACAATATAATCCATGTATCACATGTATCAAGTGCTTATTATGTAGGCAATGCAAAGCACTTTATATGTGGCCACTTAATTATCCAGATAACTTTTGAGGCAAACATTATTTCCCCACTTTACACATGAATATCATTGAGGTTAAGAAACTTCACCAAGGTCACTGGGTCAATGAGCAAAGAGCCTGGAAACCAACAAACAAAAACCAAAACTAATCAACCAAACAAAAAAGCCTCAAAATATCCTGTCAGTATGTCTCTAAAAGTTAACCACTTAGTAACCACATTATCAGGGCTTTCTGCCCTTCTGCAAGGGGCTTTCAAGTTTAGCAGCGACATAAGATAAGCACAGATATTACTACATATACCTAATATAAGATAAAAGTACAGTAACGGAGGTACCAGAAAAATACTATGAAACTGATAAGAAGAAAAGCCAGTTTCTTTTAAGGTCTGCAGAGGAAGAAGCAGAAAAGCCTCCATGTAGGAGATGGCATTTGAATATCTTGCACTGAAGCTGTGGATATGAAGACTGTATTAAACAGAGAACATTTAATATGAGAGAAACAGCCTGAGAAAGAACAAATGAAAGAACATTTAGTGTGGGGGAAACAGCTTGAGAGAGAAGGCATGAAAGAAAACAAAATGATCACATTCTAGGAGAATTAGAGTACAGTTAATCACCAAACACGTGCTATATCCCAAACACTGGGGAGTAAAATAGGAATAAAACAGCATAGTGAGGAATACAGGCAGGTAAACAATTACTATTTAGTGTGCTAGCAGAAGTACGTAGAAAATTGCAAACGTA
Source organism: Cebus imitator (assembly GCF_001604975.1). Classification (NCBI taxonomy): domain Eukaryota; kingdom Metazoa; phylum Chordata; class Mammalia; order Primates; family Cebidae; genus Cebus; species Cebus imitator. The sequence continues at coordinate 1,593,664 of NW_016107489.1, read as the reverse complement.
CTAGAGAATAGAATTGAGAACACAAGATCATGGGGCCTTTCTTTGGTTCACACTGAGTGAATTAGGATGATAGCTGTCCTGGAGTGAACAAGAGTTATTTTCAAATAGCTGGATGCCCTCTCTAAGCTTCACTATTTTTGTTTTTTCCATTCTGGAAAAGAGGATAGTAATAGCATAAGAGGATAGGAAGGATAATGACTTACTTCCTAGGATGCTTGTGAGATCAAATAAGCTAATGTATAAACAGGTTTAGCACAGGGCTGGTCCATCATTGTGTTCAATAATGATCAGTTCGTACTATTAATACTATAATTATTAATTCTTTTTTATACTACTAGTAAAGGAAGAAAAATATCACATTCAGGAAACGTGGCAAGAAGTTCATAAGCAAGCCTGAGTTCCTTCCTGCCCTCGCATTTAAGGCCCTCCATTTTATATACAGTTCTAGGTTACGGTTTCAGCCTTGTCTGCTGCTGCTTTGCATACGCCTTCAAGCCCATCTAGACGACTGTCACCAGCACCTCCATTCCTCTGTTCCCAAGGCATCCTTGCCTAAGCTCAAGTGATCATCCCTCCTCAACCTCCCAAGTAGCTTGCCTTCATTATGGCAACTGTCACGTTACATATGTGACATTATAATTGTCTTTTTATAAGCAAGTTTATTGGCCCTTAAAGTGCAATTCAAGTACCCGCAGGATTGGCATCTCGTGAGAGCTCACTGGAAATGTTGCTTCTTATGCACATTAAACTGTTACAAGTTTGGTATAGAGTATGTATTCCCTGAGATCAGAAAACATTTTTTTTCCATCTAAGTATCCCTCTACTTACTGCCATCTGGCAAAGAATAAACATTTAATGAACGGTCACTACATGTATGAATAACTGAATGAGTTCATATATGCCTTCTCATCTCTATTCCTTTATTCAAGTCATTTCACCTTTTTCTTCCTTCAGCTTTGAGACCACCTTTGTCTTCCCACTATGTTAACCTTCCTCTGAACACTTGAGATCTTTCTCTTCTCAGTACCTCCTAAAGCACCCTGTATTAATTATGACTGTCTTTTTTTTCCTCTCTTCTTCTCTTTCTCCATACACACGTGAGCATATGCACGCACACACGTAAGCATATGCACACATACATACACACCTACAAAAACATAGCATATTTTCATCTGCCTCACAACCACCATTAGCATTTGTTCTGGAGGTCAAATATAGTGTCCTTTTTTATCTTCCCACAATCATCTATCTGAGCCATTCCTAGCACAGTAAATACTTATTTGCTCAATAAGTGTTTGTTGAATTAAAGATTATTGTACATGACTGTTAGAGAAGGCCACAAAGGAAGTGGCTCAATATGAAGCATTTTTTTTTTTTTTTGAAACAGGGTCTTTCTGTCACCCAGGTTGTAGTGGAGTGGTGCAATCACAGCTCACTGCAACCTTGAGCTCCTAGACTCAAGTGATCCTCCCACCTTGGCTTCCCCAATAGATAGGACTACAGGCTTGTGCCAGCATGCCTGCCTATTTACAAGATTTTTTTTTCATAGAGATGAAGTCTTGCTATGTGCCCAGGCTGTTCTTGAACTCCTGAGCTCAAGCAATCCTCCTGTCTCAGCCTCCCAGAGGATGAGCTGAATCACAGGCATGAGCTCCTATGCCCAGCTCCTATGCTCTGCAGATTCTGGGTCCTTGCCCCACTGAATATCACCCTGAAGGAATGAAAGAAAATACAAGGTTGTATGCCATACACTATTCAAGAGATTTCAGTGTAGAGTGCTAGAATGACAGGTGGAGTGAAAGCAATGTGACCTTTGTTCTAGTAGGGCATTTATTACTAAGATAGTATATAATCCTGGGCTGGCCGTTTTCCCTTTTGTGGGACTGTTTTCCCACCTGTATAATGGAAAGTACTGAAATATTTTCTGAGACTCCCTTCAATGCTAACACTCTTTGATTCCATCCAGTTGCAAGATTCTTGCAAATGGTAATTAATCAGAGAAACGAGTATAATAATTCCTTGCAGTAAAGAGAGTATCATTCCATGCCAGACCGGTTGCACTGCAATTGACAATGGAAGCCACTGTGGAGGGCCTTGCTTACACTGACTCTGGTGAATAGCAAGAAGACAGAGTCCTTATAAAGTCATACAATCTGGCAGTAAAAGCGAGAAGGCAGAGAAATTGTAGATCGTTAGAAAGAAATGTTTAACTTTTCAAAATTACTGATGTCTATTTCAAATTTTAAATTTATGATGAAACAAAATGTGGAGATATTAAATATCTGAAAAAGAACTTATGCTGGACCAACTGAGAAACTCCAAGGGTCATTAATTGTTATGCTTCATCAAATGATTACTGGCTGAGGGAAAAGGACTTTGATCCCTGGAGATAATATTGCTCAAAGATTTGACTATATCACAGGCTTATCTTCTAGTCCAGTCTTCCTCTGAAACATTTGATACAGGTCAATACAAAGAAAGCCTAAGAAGACTCCTTCTCTGTTCCAGGGAAGCAGCCTCAATGTCTCCATGTCCTGTTCCTGCCCTAGAAAGTGATCCACTGGAGATTCTAATTAAATTTGCTATCTGAAGTTGTGGGAGGTGTGGCTAATTATGCTAGGCTCTAAAAACAGGACAAAGAATTTTATCTGTGTCTTTTGTTAGTCATTAAATTAAATGAACAGTTCAGTAATAAACTCAACAGAGTAAATCAACCAAGTGAAGTGGAGTGTAGACTACACTGAAAAGTTGGACTGAAAAGCTGTCAAACCTATAGGAGAATCGCGGCTGCTGAGCACTGAAATAGACTATTTGAGAAGTTAATGGGCATTGCAAAAGTGCACATACACTATGCTGTGACACAAGAAGTCTGGTTTTAAAGCAGAGGAGTTTTAGAGTCATCGAAGTGACATACAATGACTTCAAAGCTGACAACTTTGGAACTAAGCAAATATTTGATTAACGGTCAGTCAATGTTTTCATTAAGGTTTGACTTTTCTCCTACTAAAGGAGTCAAGGTCCTGTGAAACATTAACATCAAATGAACAGGTCCTGGAAGCACCACAGAGAACTTGCTTTCTTTGTTATTTCAATCTAATGTCCTATAACACTGTATGATGACTGCATTTAACAATGATATACAGTTTCAAATAGCTAGAAGGAAACTATCGAATGTTCCTGACACAAAGATATAAATATTTGAGACGATGGATATGCTAATCTGTCACTATACACTATATGTATTAAAACATCACTGTATTCCATGAATATGTACAATTATTGACAATTTAAAAACTTAAAAGATTATTCAAGGAGAAAGTACAGCTGTTTTAACTTAAAGAAAAATGTGGTTTTCATACAGGTACTTTGAAAAGACATTTCAGTTGCTTTTGCCTGACAGCTATCATCGTAGCGATGATTATTGAAGATGACACATTGAACATTTGAGAACCCACTATGTGTTTGGCACTATTCTTCTTTTATGGAGATACCAACAAATTGATATCAAGGGCCTCTATATTCAAGAGGTTTACATTAGAAATATAGTTTATGAGACAAGACCACAGAAATGAACGATTTGCCACTAACACAAAGCAATCTTTAATCAAGCAATAATAACTTGGCCTATAGTAGGCAAAACACAGTATGACTTCAAAGAAGATGGGCACACACAAAGGTAAAAGTGTTCAGGAAAAAATTCATGGAACTAGTAAATACTTGAGCTAGATTTTCTTATACTGATACAATTCTGAAAACCAAAGATCGGGAAAAGCAGCTCAGTATGGAGGAGGCGGAGAGACGAAGGAGCAGGGGAATGAAGCTGACAACAGAGAGACCTGCCTGAATTGAGAAGTCAATTAATGATGATCCGAGACAAAGGTGTAGGTTTGGGTATAACAAAAAAGAATTCTCTTATCATTCCGTATTGGCTTTACCATAGTTATTTTTTTCTTCAGGGTACAGCTTCATATGAGCAGAATTAAGAGGCTAAACCTGTAATTTTCTACTCCTCATGTACCTTGTCTAAGATTGCTTCTGTGAACTAAGGTTTTTTTCCTTTCATTATTTTTTATTGTGTGGGATTTTTCCTTTGTAGTTCAGATCAGCTCCTCTTATACACAGTGTTAATGACTGACATTTAAGAAGGCTGGTTATAGAACAAAATTGTCCATCTCATGTATTACTGCTGTTTCTGTTGCCTCTGTAATTCTTAACTCCATTTTCAATGTGAGCCTCATAACATTTAATAATATGGAGTTATTCAATCACTTTATTTTTCTATTTAGCAGGAACAGAGCTACAAAAAATGTTCTCTAATAAGGCTAGCATTGCATAATGAATCAACTAAAATGGTGAGGGATCAATTTAGAGGAAAAAACCTTAGGGAATAAAATGACATTCTTTATGCCTGCTACTAAAAGAAAAGCAAAATGTTTTTTTTAGACAGTGCAATTACAAAATGTGTTTCCTTACTTTGGTGTTTTGAAAGCTATACAGATAAGTGTTAATTCCTACCCCAAAGGTTATCATATAAGCATTTTAGAACAGTAGAAAAAAGAATTATTGAAACAGCAACAAATAAAACACAAGAGCAAAAATGGCAATCATATTTTGCACTTATATACTCAAGGGCTGCAGGGCTATCAGCGGATCAAAGCTGTCATACACTGCAGCTATATAGAAAAAAAGAAAAATTAAAAAATAAAAATGTCACCAAAATTATATGAATTTTTCTTTGTCAAATGGAGACATGTGAAAAGTTGTCAATGATATCACAAAAACCAAAAAGTAACATTCAAGTAACATTACTGATATTGACTTGCATGTATAGTAATAGTCCAACTTAAGGCTGGCTTGTTATATTTAAGATGTCTTGTTTTATTATCCAATGTGTCTGGACTACAGGCTGTAAAACCTAGATCCGAGGGCTTTTGAAAACAGAGGGCCCACAGCAAAACCAATCAGATGTTTAAACACAGTGCCTAACCAAAGGTGGGGCTTGAGTGTAAAAAAAAAAACAGCACCGTGAAAAGAGGGCCAGCTGATTTCAAGAGGGTGACTGGAAGCTGCATCAAGATCACACAGTGACAGGAAAGAGTTTAATGAAAAATCCTGAAGACAAATCCATCTTTTAGTTTTGTAAATGAAGCCTGTGAACATAGTATCATCTACTATCTATCATCACCATAGTTTCATAAAATATTTTTAACACCAAATTTAAAGGGAGATTGCAATCTCAGGAAGGATTTTTCCCAAGGAAGGACAATGGGCAACCCAATACTGATATTTATATGTGTACATTGCAAAGTTCTTCTTTTCTTTCTTTTTGCCCCAGGCCAGTAGAAATTTGGCCATGAACCAGCTTAACTCTATGGACTCAAATTTGGGAAAACACTGACTGACAGAACACCCATAGGTGCTGGAATGATACAGAATGGAACATTTTATAGTATGCCTGTGGCTTTGTCAAATGCTAGGGAAGAGCTTAAGGAGGCAATTTAAATAGTGGAAAGAGTAAGACAGTGAGGGCTATAATTATGTCCAAGAAAGGTTTCTGTGTCTATTTCAATTCAAATTGAATGTAGTCAACTGACCCCATTAGTTAATATCCCACAGACTTCTCAGAGTCAATCTGTGTTTATGTGTATATACATCCCTTAACTTCTCTCATTTTCATCATGTAAATAAATGAACATATTCTATTTTTGATACCCTCTCAGCATATGCTCTCAATTATAGCACCTTTGTGTAGAATACTAATTGTTTTTTCATCTGTTGTGGTCTCTGTGAGATTGGGAGTCTCTTCAGGAAAGAGCTATGTCTAATTTATCTTTGTATTCTCAGTTGAAAGCACAGAGAATTTCATAGGATCACCAGGTATAGGGAACTTATAGGAGTAAATAAATGAATAATAATTTAAATATTTTTCTTCTTTATTGCCTTGAAAAACCAAAAACTTAATACTTTTCAGGTACATTGCTGCCACTAGGAATAGAGGAAATAATTACAATGGAATCCCAGAGCTCGAGAGGCTCATAGTCTAGTTGATAAGGCAGGCTAGAAAATCAAGTAATTAATAATAATGATAATAACCCTCAACCAGGCTGAGAACTTCAGGGAGAGGCTTCTGGTGGCACCACAGAAATCTTGGGCTTATTAAAAGTTACTCATGTGAACACGTTTCTGGGAGCTGGCAATGAGGTGGCTGGGTGAACGGCACATGTGCTTATTAAGAGAGAGAGGAGGAGTTTCGCAGTGGGAGAAGCATGAGCAAGAACCTCAAAGAAAGGGAGACTTTTTTTTTCCCCCTGTGAACTGAAAGAAGAACTGATATGACTGAAAGGTGACGTGGGGAGTGCAAGATTAATCAAATCAATGAAAACCAGATTTGCAATGCAAAGGCTCCACATGGGCTACAGTGTTGACAATGAATTGTAGGTGCTTAGAGATTGTGGTGAAAACTAGTTGGTAAATACTTGACATGAGCAATGATTCTAGCTGGATCTAGACTGGAGATAATATGGAAAGGCTGCAGAAGAATCATTCAAGGGATATTAAAGATGTATGAATAGGATGCTTGGTGATATAGTTTGGATATTTGTCCTTTCCAAATCTCATGTTGAAATTTTATCCCCAACGTTGGAGGTGGGGCCTGGGAGAGGTGTTTGGGCTGTCGGGGTAGATCTCTAATGAATGGCTTGGAGCCATTTTTGGGAGATTGAGTGAGTTTTCACTGTTAGTTCCTGCTAGATTTGGCTGTTAAAAAGAATCTGTCATCTCCCTTCTCTCTTGCCCTCTTACTCTCACCATGTGATGCTGGCTCCTTTCTGCCAGAAGCAGACACTGACATCATGCTTCTTGTACAGCCTGCAGGCCTGAAAGCCAAATAAACCTCTTTTCTTGTAAATTATCCAGCTACAGGTGTTCCTCTATAGCAACACAAATGGACTAAGACACAGAGATCAAGTTATAGCATCAAGATGTTTTCCTAGATTCCTCCTACTGATTTGCCTTAACTTGACCTCTGATCTGTCTTCCACAGAAGTACTTAGATTACCACTGGCCAAATGCTTTTCATTCATGTATAAACTCATAAACTCTCCTAATTATCCTGTGAGATGGCTACTTTTACTATTCTCATTTTATGGATAAGGACACTAAGGCATAAAGAGGTCACACAGATAATGAGTAGAGCCAGGATCTGAACTCAAGCACACACCCTTAAACGCTACACCACACTGTTGATGGTCATTAGACAGTGGATTTAACAGGAGACAACAATCTGAATGGTAAGTAAAATGAACATACTTTTTGATGTGCTTTAGAGCATTTGAGGATCAATATCCAGTAGGTATGTATGTCTGGAGCTAAGATCTGATTGTAGATACAGAGATGAGAGACATAGGCACATAGTTTAAAATCAGATCTGTGGCTGTGGATGTGTTCCATGCAGGTGGGTGTGCAGAGTAGGAAGCGAAGGCATCAGTGGGTGCAACAGACACATAAAGGATAAGGAGAAAAGGAGACGTCTAACGAGACAGAAAAGAAAATGTCTGAGATGCAAGATCCTGTTTTCAGCTGTGAGCCTGGAAACAGGATTGTAGAAGTTTAAAAAAACAAGTTTCAGGAAGGAGCAAGCAACAGAGGCAAGGGCACAAAAAATAAGATTGGAAAGGGATTGAAAAGTTTCCACTGGATTTAGAAACAAAGAATCTTGGTGACCTTGGTGCTCATGATTGCAGTGGAAGGGTGAAGGCAGAACTTGAGCTCCAGTTCTCTGAGGAGTAAACGGGTTGTCAGAAAGAGGAAATAGTGTAGAGAACTCTTCTGGCTGGGAAGGAGAGTATTAAGGATTATTTTTTTGTAATGGGATGACGACCGTATTATAGTAAAAGCAAAAGATACTAGGTTGAAATCTCAGCCCTGCTAGCTATCATCTTTATCAGTAAAATAGAAATAAAAATACCTACTGTATAGATTTATTGTTAGGATGATTATTTTTGCAGAACACCAAACAGAAAGTACTTAGTAATGAGAGCTACAGTCATGTTAAAAAGCTAAAAATCTGAAAATCTCCAAATCTTCTGAATAATTTGAATAATCTTTCCTACAGTAGATGGATTAAAACTTTTTGAAATTATTTTCATTTTTCTCTTGTTAATGTCACTGTTAACAACAGTCATTTATTGAGATATAATTTACCTACAGTAAATTCACCTATTTAAAGTGCTTTGTTCAGTGGCTTTTAGTATATTTACATAATTGTGCAACCATCATTACAGTTTACTTTTAAAACATTTTCATAATTTCCCAAAGAAATCCCATACCCATGATCAGTGTCTCCTAATTCCCATTGCCTCTCCCTTTAGCCCTAGGCAATCACTAATTTATTTTCTTACTCTTTAGATTTATCTGCCTATTGTTGACATTTCATAAAGATGTAATCATGGAAGGTGTGGTTCTTTGCGATTGGCTTTACTTGGCATAATCTTTTCATGGCTTATCTATGAATATAACATGCATCAGTACTTCATTATTTTTCTGGTTAAATAATACTCCATTCATTTATAAAGATATACCATATTCTATTTATCCATTCATCAGCTGATAGGTATTTGGGTTGTTTCCACTTTTTGGCTATTATGAACAATGCTGCTATGAACATTTGTATACACGTTTTGCATGGATGTATGTTTTCATTTCTCTTGGGTACGTAACTAGGACTGAAATTCTGAGCCTAATGGGAGATTTTTTAATTCAGTTTTTTGGGTTTTTTATTTTTTGAGACAAAGTCTCGCTCTGTCACCCAGGCAGGAGTGCAGTGTCGTGATCTTGGCTCACTACAACCTCCTCCTCTCAGGTTCAAGCGACTCTCCTGCCTCAGCCTCCCGAGTAGCTGGGATTACAGGATCATGATGGCATGTCTGGCTTATTTTTGTATTTTTAGTAGAGATGGGGTACCATGTTGGCCAGGCTGGTCTTGTACTTCTGGCCTCAAGTGATCCATCTACCTTGGCCTTCTGAAGTGCTGGATTACAGGCCTGAGCCACCACCACCAGCCTAAATGTAGTTTTTAATAACAAAATTTAAACATGCTGACAGATAAAACAGTTTAAAATTTTATAAAGGATAATTTATTTCCCCATTCCAGTTATACTTTTCTGAGGTACACACCGTTACCCTGAGGTAAGTTTTACTTCCTTCTGGTCTTGCTCTATGACAGGCCATCTTTCTTAACATGAAACATTCTGGCAGATTGTGTTTTGTTGAAATTACAGGCTGGTATATGAAAAAAGCACTACCACCTAAAATCTCTGACCCAACTGCCATATCTGTCACAGACCACTGGTGTGACTGTGTGATCTTGAGTAAATCTCTTGAATTTGTTGGAGTTATTTTCTAAATTTTTAGAGGGTTTGGGTGTAAAATTTTCTAATTCTTTCTGGTCAAGCATCCTATGATTTAATAATACTAAGGGCCCTGAGGACACACTATTAGCTTTAGGTTTATTTGCAACATGTTTTTCTTCCCCTTTCTTATTTATCATTGGTAGAAGAAACTTCAGAGAAAGGCAATGACAATTACCCTTACTTTGCCAACCACTGACATTTGCTTAGCATGCTAAACAAACTTTCAGAGTGACTGGTGTTGAAAATAAAGTCCTTTTGCAGGTCTTAATTTGTTCCTCTTCAGACTTGTAAGTTTGCTGAATTGATTTTTGTTTTATTACCTTTTACGGGGTCAATCAGAGTGCTGAGAATTTTGCTCATTTTGTACCTTGATGCCACTTTTGAAAGTCTAGTTGTGCACATTACAATGACCCGACCTCTTTAAGATATGTTAGAGGTATCCACATATAAAGAAATTTCTCCAGAGCATCTAGTATTGACACATGTTGAGAACAGATGCAAAATACTTTAACAAAAAGCATACACAACCTGTAAGAGTATGTAATCAATGGGTTGATGAAAATCAGTTTCTGTGGCCTACCTCTGAAATCAAAAATCCCAGGGGAAACTACGTGCATCACCTTCCCTCAAGAGAACAAGGATGACATCTAATCCTGCTGGAAGGACTTCTCTCTGTCTGCCAGTTCTTCCACACATATCCTTGAGCCTGAAGAAGAGCTTCCACTAAATGTGAACTCTTCCTTTGAACTATAAGACTATAAATCACAGTCAGAGGTGAATACCCACCTCTTGTCGTTCTACTGAATGTCTACTATGTGCTCATGTGTCACATGATAACATACAGCATCGTTCCTACCTCTAAACAGCTGACAGAAGATACTCTGTTTTCATAGTTATTACTACAGTTACAGTTTTTACTAGAGGAAAATCTACAAATTGATTTTGGCTGTTCTTGAAGTTCAAGATTCCCCTGGACATTGTGGGACGAAAGCGCATGAAGAAGAATATGGACTGTTTGCAAGTCCCCTTATTAGGTGTTTTTGAACCTACCAAGCAGAAAGGAAGGGTCTAAAGACAGTAATAATGTGAGAAGGTAGATGTATGGTTAGAAAGAGCCTGGGTCTTGAGCACATGTGAATTTTCACTTGTTGACCCAGGGAAAGAGAGAGGACTCCATGGCATTCCATGAAAGAGGTCTCATTGTGGGCTAAAGCAATAACATGAGATACATTAGGGGGGCTTTTAAAGAGAATGGAAAGAAGCAGCCAACACTGTATCTTTAGGTGAGAACTCAGGAGAGACAACTAGCATTGTGGAGCTGTGATTTGCAGCAGCAGGCCTTGAATCAGAGGTTCCTAGGTACACTTGACCTAATGGATGGCAGCAGCTGCCTGAGGCCTCAGTGGCCAAGGGATTCACTCACACCTATCCTGATTTCCTACAGGTTCCATCCCCATTCTTCCTGTGGTAATTCTTTAACTTCAGGGTTTTAAAAAGTAGATCGTCTTCTGAGAAAGGTTTGTTGTTCCTGAGACTGAACGTTAGTGCTACTCAACAAAAAAAAGTCTGTCTTTTTTGCTTCTCTGCTGGGAAAAGTGACTGAATTAGAGGCTGTTTTTATGGGTCACAAGGGCCCCAGAGGAAAAGGCTCCAATATGAAAATCAGGGCAGGGAACCTGGCCAGCACAGGGACAGAGCTGCTGTGGAAGACAGACAGTGAAATAAAGTCTCTGCCTGAGGGGAGAGGCCCCAGCTGACCACAGGTCCCACATGGCACCTGTCAAAAGGCAGAATGGAGATCTCAGTGCTGTAACATGAGACTCCCCTCTGTGAAGTTACAGCCCAGGTGGAAAATCTTGGTTAAAAAAAAAAGTCTTTGTAAAAGAGATTGAAGGCTTCTCAACTTAACCTCTGCCAGACACTGCCCAGTTCCTGGAAGTGTAGCCTCAACATGGAGCTCCAGTGCAGACAACACTGGGAAAGGAGATGCATATTTAACGTAACGTCACTCAAAGCAATTGGGACAGTGACAAAGATGAGAAGAGTAAGGAAGTTCTTACAAGTGAGGAGGTTTCTACCGGGAAAACCATGAGGAAAGCGCTGTATTGTCAAAGTGTAGAAACAGTTGCCTAGGACATCTCGTGATTCACCAATGGGCCCTGTAAGCGGGGAAAGGAGAATTACAGAACCCCAGCAATTATATTGGTAGAAATCTGGCAGAGGCTCTGTTTTATATTTCACAGCTGCTTCCCTCATGTCTAGTGTAGCTTAGGGGCTACCGGTACTATAGGCTCTGTACTATTCCACCGATTGTGAGAACAGTAAGAATGTAACAAGTAACTGGGAAGATAGAAAGGCAAACTGGGCTACTATCTGACCTGCAGGTTTCCCATGCAGAGTCTCTGAGTACCCAGCATTCAATAAATAGAAATCTACATGTAGCTATAGAAAATAATCAGGCTGGATCCAAAACAAATAAGGCAGAAGCTGATTAAAATTCATATATATTTGAAATATGCAATCCATAATAAATTTCTAGACTTTTTTTTTTTTTTTTTTTACATTACAGATGGCTGTTAACTATATCCACAAAACAATCTTTCTAGGTCCAGTGGTCCATAAATCTTCTGAGAACAGGAGTCAGCCACATCTGAATTGCATATCCTCAGAAATGTTAACCCTTTAATATGAATTTAATGCCTACTTGGGGTCTGTGTGACAGTTTTCTCATCTGCAAAATATAGAGGTTGGACTAAATTGTTTAGTCCAATATTTGTACCCGTCCCTCTCTGAACTTATGTTAGCTTCTAGTTACTTTTTTTCCCATAAGGCTGATGGAATGATATCTTTGCAATTATGCCAGAGGCATAAGAAAGGAAACAGAGCATCAATTAGATGAATTAGGAGGAGATCTGAATAACACAGAAAAATAAAATACTCATTTAGTATCCTGACATCCATCTTCATTTGGGTCACTCTATTCTGTTAGGCAGGTTGTTCACAAGAACACTTGGAATGCTGTTCGCCATGCCACAGGTCCTGGCACAGTGTGTCCTGCAGCCAGAAGAAGGGGAGCCTTTGTCAAATTTGGACAAAGACTTTGGTTGCTCGGTAGTGGCCCAGTATACCCTCTCCTTTTTAAAGCAAGCCATAAAATTCCTCTTTAGCCTCAAAGGTATTAATTTTCCCTGGAATAGAGTGATCTTAGGTTTTAGTATTCAGTTTGGAACACACATATCTAGTAACTTTAAAAACCCTTTTCAAGAGATCCTTTAAACTTCATATGAGCTGAAGGTCTACAGAACTGAATTAAAGGGTTGATATGGAAGGTTTATTTTCTCTGCTGAGAGGCAGATTTTAATCCCTTAATTAGAATAAATTTCTACATTCTAAAATATTTAGATCACTATATAAATATAGGCAGGCTTGCACAGCCCTTCCCCTATACTGCCAACCCTACTATTCATCCCCCTTCACAATTCACTGGACTCACTATTAAGCTATGAATGGAAACACTCTTTTATAACAGTCCTTTGAAAAAAATTCATTCTCACCTCAGCCTGAGGTACCTATTTGAGGGGTCATAATATGTCATCTCACACATACAAATATAATGATAGATAAAAGTTAGGGAGTACTTTATATTTATCAGGTATTGCTCACAGCACTTTCTATAAAAACTTCTTGAAATCCTGATAGACACCCCAGGAGGTAGATACTACAATAATTGCTACCTTATAAAAAAGTCCTTTGCTCAAGTTTACATAGCTAGAAAGTTGTGGAGACAGAATTCAAACCCTGATACTTTGCATCTAGAGTCTAGTTTTTTAACCATATATTCATCATCTATTTATCTATCCATTTATCTATCTATCTCTTCATATCATGTCAATCAGTCACCTGCTGATATATCACTTATCTATCTACGAAAGAGATTTGACTATTGTTAAATGGGGGTGTACTTTCCTCTGAAGCAGAATTCAATCTTTGAAGAATTACTACTACAATATTCAGTCATTATTTATTAAGCACATTTTACAACACGGATTATGGTACCGGCCTAGTTTGGTTCAAATTCTACCTATGTGACCTTAGAAAGATTAACTGTTTCATCACCTACAAAATGGGATAACACATTCCTCCCTGGGTTGCTGTGGAGATTAATGAGTTAATTTGTATAAAATGCTGCTGGGTAGGCAGCAAGATTATAAATATGATAGTGATTGTTGTAATCGTTATCCTCACAGTTGCCATCATCGTCATCTGCATTGCCATTATTACTGTAAAATAAATAAAACAAAACTCCTGCTTAAATAAAATTAGTATTCGAAGTGTAAGTTCTGATGACCTTATTTCCAACTATCTCATTTCATTGTTTCCATTTGTTTGTCAAACCATGTACCGTAATTTTTCTATAAAATCGGGATGATCATAGCTACCCCATAAGTTGTTATAAGGTTAAAATGAGTTGGTACATGTAAAACTTCTGGAATAGTGCATAGCACCTGAAGGCACTCAATACATGTCAGTGGTTTTAATTAATATCTGTGCAATGGGTGTTATGATTTAACATTACTGTCTTGATTCTGAGTCCTACAACTTGTTGCTATGGTGATTTTTGCATAGCATTTTCTCAAAGCTAGTTTTCCTTCACAAAGGAAGGCTTTTGAAGCTGTGCTTATTCTTTTTATTGCTACCCAATAATTTGACGGTTACTAAAATAAATACAAAGATTGCTCCAAAACACAGACAGACATGCTAAAACTAATAGAAAATATTTACAACATCTCAGATAGAGATACTACCTCACTTTAATTTTTTTTAAAAAAGCAAATCAATTAAATTTAGACTGTTTTATGACATAGTTATTTGAGCATCACAGAATAGGAATTCTGGAGTAAAAACATCTGGTTTCACTTCCCAGCTCTGTCATCTCAAGGTGTTTGACTCTCATGAAGCCTCATGACTCCACCTGCCTGGGTTGTTGTGCAGAATAAATAAGAGCTTTTAAAATAAAATGAGTTCACTGTTTTCTGTTGTCCTTTACAAAATTTTAACTGTGCTTTTAAAATAATTCTTGAATTCTTAATGAAAGAACATCCTCCCCTTCGTATGAAAAAAATAGTGAGGGACAACAGTGAATTCCGTAAATTTAAGTAATCGCCTATTGAGCTAACACATTAATTTAAAATCATAGGATATTTCTTTTCCATGTGAACCGTTTCATAGAAGGTGTTTCACAGGAAAGAGGCTACAAAACCAATGTAGTCAAGAGTGGTCTCTGCAACTCTGGAAGTCAATTAATCTCTTCCTATTTTCCTTAATTTATATTGGGTTTAGTGATCACCTACATCAAAAAAAGGCAGTTACAGCCTTTGAAAAAAAAGCTACTAAATAAACTTAGGAAGAGGCTATACGTTGTGAGTCATTCCCAGAGGGCTCGCTCTCTTGGTTTTAATTAAAAGTGAAATAAAGAACTCTTTAAGATCATATCAGCCTTTTAAGGGCATAAGAAGGTCAATGGTTTGTTAAGCATCTTCTTTCTCTTTCTAATGGTGCTGTTTCCCAGATTGCATCCTGTGAACAAGGCTCAAATTTCCTTTCAGAATCTACAGATTCGTGGCAGGGTGGATGTGAGATGTGGGGGACAGATTGAGAATCTACAGTGTGCAGAGTGAACGTGATTAAGGCTCCGTAAGAAGATGAGCTTGGATGTGGGAATGCCTTGGGTACAACCCAAATCCCTCCACTTGCTAGATTAAAACACACACTTTGCAATATTATTGCGATTATTAGAAACAATAAAGTACCTATGTAAAGTGCCTGGCTACTAATCTGTGCTCCATAAAGTGGCTATTCCTTTGTCCACATTCCTGCGAAGAAACATGTAAGACAGAAATACTATTACCCAAGTAGATAAAAAATAAAATTATCTCATATGAGTATGAAATCACGTATGGGGTTAGAAATGTGCCACCTTTTACAGGGAGCCTGTAAATTTAATAATAAAAGGAAAAATCCATGACTTTGAGTATGATGACAAGAAGGATGACTGCTAAGAATGATAGAAGGTCTTAGCCCCAGCAGCTTTCTTATGACCTCAGGGGATTTGCCTGAGCTGATAAACATTTTCTACCTGATTTGTGATAGCAATAAAATAAATATACATCAGTTCAAAGCTTTTAAATAGAATGCACTTAAGGGAACAATTAATAATGACTAATGTGGATAGTGCCTGGATGAAAATTCATTTGCTCAATTTCCCTTGCTCATTATAAGAATCCTGTAAGGAAAACGGCACAGATACAATTCTTCTTCTCACTTTCTGATGAGGAAATTGAGGCTCTGAGGGTGCAAACGTTTTTAGCTAAAATGCACGTGATTAGTATGGCCAAACGGAAGGCTTCGGACCTAGGTAGTCTGGGCACAATCCTTGGCTCCTCTGTGACATCACATCGCCACTGCCTCAAACAAGGGGCCCGATATATTTTGCCTTCCTTCCCGCCCATTGTTTTCTAAAGAGTTTTATGTTTCAGTGTGTTTACTGTGGACAAGAGTGCTCATACTGTCCAAGAGGGGCAAAGAATCACCCTCTAGCGATATCCCAAGCCAGAAAATTCTTCCCCTAAATCAGTTACCAAGTACCACCTGTTCTATTTAATAAATAATTCTGAATCCATTTGTACCTACCTATTTCCAGACTCTCGGTTCAGTTCTTCATTATTTCAACCCTGCTCTATGATACAATACTAACTAGTTTCCCTGCATTCAAACTTTTCCCAAGGGTGAACTTTTTAAAAGTGCAAAGCAGATGTGTCTTTGCTCAGCTTTAAAACTCAGCAGCTCCCCAATGCCTATAGAATAAAGTACAAAATCCTTGGCCTAGCAAGCAAGGTCTTCTATGAACTATAGCTGCCTGTTTCTCCAGCCTCATCACCCACCCAATAGCCCTTAGCCACACAGGTAGTCTCAGAAGGCATTATGCCTTTATATACCATGATGCTTAACTTTTTCCCATTTCTTTTACTTGGAACACATTTCTTCCCTAATCCTACTGATAAGCCCAATGCCTTCATGATAATTCCAAGAAAAACAGTGCAGAGTTAGGTAATTTCTCCTATGTTTACCTTTAGAGACTTACATGCACTTTTATTAGAGACTAGTTTGGGGATTTATATTTGATTTCGCATTTACAGACTTTGAAACAGTTAAAACATTAAAGACCCAGTAAATTTTCTGCTACTCTGCAAGGAAAGAAAGCTTACCAAAGATAAGTTTTAGTATTTGATTTGGAACACGCATATCTTTAAAAATCCATTTAAGGGACCCTATAACTTAGTATGGGCTGATAGTCTACAGAACTGAATTAAAGGGTTAAAATGAAAGGTTTATTTTCTCTTCTCTGAGAAGTAAATTTAGATGCCTTAACAAAATGGTATGTTATAAAATATTTAGATCTCTATAAAAATACAGGCATGCTTGCACAGCCCTTCCCCCATACCACTAACTCTACCATTCATCTCCTGTCACAATTCACTGGACCCACGATTAAGCTGTGGATGGAAATAGTCTTTCATAACAGTTCTTTAATAAAAGTAAAAAAATTCATTCTCACCTCAGCCTGGGGTACTATTCAGGGGCTTACCATAACACTGGCATATCATAATCATCTTATAAAATAAAGATCTTGCTCTGCATCCTAAAACTAAGAATGGTTTGAGGCTGCCAACATTATGATTTCTACAAAGGTAGTGAATTACAGGTGTGGGTTCTCTGAGCCCAGCAGACAATAGTTAGAAGTCAGACTTGCAGATGGACCTATGAGAAGATGAGTGTGCATTTTCCACAGAAAATGCTTCTTATAAATGATTAGAAATGGATGAAACAAGGTGTGGACGGGGCCATTTCTGTGTGTATGTTAATGCCTCTGCAGAAGGAACAGTCTAAGGTCATATTTGTTTCCATCACTACCTCTTGTACTAGTATGATTTTAGTTATCCTAAATTAAATAAGCAGGAAGGAGACCCTTAGCTTGAGGCTGTCTCCATACTTTGAGCTCCCACATAACAATCTGAAACCTACCTTAGAAGTGTTACACACAGTTGAGTTTCAGATAGTCACAAACAGCTGGGTTTCAGCCAATTGTAGGCAGCCAATTCATCACATCATACTCAAATAAAGCAGATCAGGTGATTTCTTTACTTTGTATCTGTGTACAGGCTATAAAATGTTGCTTCTCAAGCTGCTCATTGGAGCTCTCTAAACCTCTCCTGGTTCTGAGTGCTGCCTGATTCAAGAATTGTTCTTTGTTCAAATAAACTCTGTCAAATTTAATTTCTCTAAATCTGTTATTTTAACAGTTACCTAGAGATTATGTACATTTGAGAAACTGAGGACTTTTAGCAGATATGTATCACACAGTAAGTAATTCTTAGTTTACTTAAGGGGAGAGACCATGTTTTTTTCACCTTTGAAACCCTAACATTAAGGATGATGCCTGGTACTTAGTTGAAGTCCTACAAATATATATCCTTCAGTGACTGAAGATGTTTTATAATGATATAGTGCTTCAGAGTTCATTTCCCATCTCAAACCTGCCAACATATTTTAATTAGCCTTCATCTGATTTATCTCAGCCTCTTTATCAACTGCAATATAACAATAATTAGGACCATTTACATAAAATGACAAATAAATGTATGCCATAAATATTGAAAAAACAGCCAAGAATACTATTCTCTTTGCCCTAGAAATATCAAAAGCTGAATAACTTATTCTCCCAAAGTAGAGAAATCAATTATAACATCAAAAACTCCTTTTCTTTTCAAAGAAAAAGATGTACTAGATAAGCAGGAGTCTCACAGAAATCCCATTTCATTTTCAAATTTTAGTCTGATTTCAGGCTCTGCACATTTCTTGCTTCTCCAAGCATTAAAAAGTCAATTCCTCCAAACATAATCTGCAGCTGTAGGCACTGTGCCAAGTAATTTAAAGTACTTTCCTAAGAAAAACCTAACAACTTCTCTGTTTTCTTTTAAATGATCTTACAGAAGTAAATTGTGTGTACCATTAAATCATTCCTAAATGTTTGCTATTAATTCAAAGAGCTGAGAACTTGGGTCTTCCCAATGAAGCTCAGAAGACTGACTCTGGTTGCTTTTGCTGACTCACCTTTATTCCTCTAAATGTGGATTAAGAATTATCCCGAAGTAAATGTAAGGATGGTTTCACATGCTAACTTTCCCAGAGCTAGTGCATATCCTAATCTGAAGCCATAATTGCTGTACCAGTATATGCATGTTTCTAGAATAGACTGCAGGAAGTTTTCAAAAGCTCTGAAAAAAATGTTCATCATTATCTACTGCATCCTAAAAATCAGGCATTTCTTCAACAGTGTTGACTGTCTTTCAGTTTGCATCTTTGTGAAAAATTGTCCTATTAGAGTAGTATCTTTTGCTTTGTTGATGATCCTTGATAAGTCTTGGTTGAATAAATTAATAGATACATTTTTATAATATCTTTTTTAGGGCAAAAGATCCCAGAATATTTTTATTTTACCATGAGTGATAGTAAGACATAGACCTGTGAAGACAGTAGATTGGGTTCCACATTACTAGCATTAGATAAGGAAGGGTTTGTCTATCTAATTCTAAGTTCTCACCTACTTCTCAGGGTCTATATGTTATTCAAGAATGCAGAGAACAGCACACAGGTGATGGTGACAAAAATGGAACCAGGATTTTTTTTTACTTTGCCCCTGAATTATTGGTTGCATTTCAAGACACACTGGTTTAGAGAGGTATTTCCCATTTGAAAAATAAATGATATCTGAAATGAATTACTCAGTCTTCATGAAGTACTGACAGACACCCAACGGATTTACAACATACACAATCACCATCGACATAGTTTATGGTAAGAGAGCAACACAAAGTGAGTTCTACTTATTACTTGTTTCTATGCATGAATTCATTCATTCATGGAGTAGTTTTATATACCTACTAAGAACTAGGTAAAACACAGCTTGAGCTATGACTTGTTTTCAAACAGGTATCAGTTTGCTTGTTTGAAGATTTTATTTCCATGTTTATGTACTCATTCAATAATCCTGATCTCTTGCTAGCCGGCTACTGGACTAAGTGTTAGGAATACAGCAGTGCACAAAATAGACACAATTCCACTCATTGCGCTTACAGTGTAGAGGATGATACAGGCATTTAGTTTGAAAATTATATAAAAAATGTACAATTATAAATTGCTTGGATATTATGAAAAATAGAAATAAAATTTATAATAGGGGCCTGATTTTCTATTTCAGAGAGCTTCTCTGAAGACACGCAATTTAAGCTTGGATCTAAGATGACCAGAAGTTAATCAGGCAAAGTGTAAAAAGAGCTTTTCAATTCCAGGAAAAAGCATATGTGAAACGCTTGAGACTAGAAGAGATTTAGTGCATTTTGTGAATTAAAAAAAAGGCCAACATGAATAGTGTGGTCTGCAAAGGGAAGAGTGAAATGAGGTATCCAAGAGGCAGGCAAGGGCTCAGTCATGCAGAGCCTGGATACTATGTTAATGACTTTGCATTGCATCCTAATGCAAAAGGAGATCTGGTCTGTATTTTTCACAGATCACTTTGGTTGCATTGAGAATAAGGTCAACAGTGAAAATGGTGAGGCCAGTTAAGGAGCTATTATAGGTGGAAGATGATGGGGGCTTAGATTAAAGTGGTGGAAATAGAAGTAAAGGAAAGTGAATAAATCTGAGATAATTTTGAGGCAGAATGAACAGGACTTGAAGATGAACTGAATGGTGGGTGCGAGGGAAAACAAGGTAGCATGGATGACTTTCAAGTGTTTTGCTTCAACAACGAGGTAGACGTATGTGCCATTTACTGAGTAGGGGAAGTATAGAAGAGGAACAAAGTAGAGTGAAATTAAGATTTTTGCTATCAGCCAGGTGTGGTGGCTCATGCCTGTAATCCCAGTACCTGGGGAGGCCGAAGCAGGTAGATAATGAGGTCAGGAGTTCGAGACCAGCCTGGTCAATATGGTAAAACCCTGTCTCTACAAAAAAAAAAAAAAAATTAGCCAGATGTGGTGGCAGGCACCTGTAGTCCCAGCTACTTGGAAGGCTAAGGTAGGAGAATCGCTTGAAACTGGGAGGTGGAGGTTGCAGTGAGCTGAGATTGCACCACTGCACTCCAGCCGGGGTGATAAAGCAAGATTGAATCTCAAAAAAAAAGATTTTTGTTATCAATGTATACTTGGTATCAATAACAAGGCAACTAAAATAGGTGTATCGGTGTTTTTGTGTGTGTATGACTTTTTCTACAAAGCTAAGATAAAGTATAAGATAATGGAAAAATTAAAAAAAGAAGAAAGAGAAAGAAGGGGACAAAATTAGAATAAATTGAAAATGGAATTCCCAAAAAGGTGAATGGTGGATGGGGATGACTGGTGTATATCAGAATTAGTTAGGGTGTGTAATTTTAAAAAGAAATATTCAGCGTTGGTACTATAATGTTTTTATTTAAAAAATACATAACTCTATGGTATTTTATATATATATATATATAGAGAGAGAGAGAGAGAGAGAGAGAGAGAGAAAGAGAGAGAGAGAAGAGACAGAAAAAGAGAAGTGGGTGGAAATTTTTTTCCAGTGAGCAAAAATGGCTAATGGTCTGCCAGGTCATCATCATCTAAGTTTGAATCCCA
The DNA here is from genome assembly GCF_001604975.1 of Cebus imitator. Taxonomy (NCBI): domain Eukaryota; kingdom Metazoa; phylum Chordata; class Mammalia; order Primates; family Cebidae; genus Cebus; species Cebus imitator. Next base: position 1,572,540 of record NW_016107489.1, on the reverse strand, counting down.
GCTCTGTCACTTACTGGTGGATGATCTTGGTCAAGTTAGGCAACTTATCAAGTCTCCATTTCCTCATTTGTAAAACAAAGATAATGATAACATCTACCTCATAAAGTTACAGTGAAGATTAACAGAAATAATTCATAAGAGGTATTTAACAAGCTACCTCATACAGAAGAGCTCAATAAATGTTAGCTATCCTTATGTAGCTGATTATAGGTAGATAATTACTAGCAAGTCATTACAGGTGTGTGGCTCTTTTCACTTCCCTAGGGGTATGGTGACTTTGGCCTCTCAGCTTTAAAATGGCATAGTTCACTCTATCAAGAAAGAGTTTTAATAATTTGTTAAAAATATACGTGGATTTAATGAATATTTATAAAGTATTCTGAAACATTATTAGACTTTAATTAATGCAAATTAATAAAAATGCCCCAGCTGATCGACATAGTCAAAAATAAGTTTTCTCATTTATTCCTGGAAATGCTAGATGTAATTTAAAATTTGTTATTTAACTCTCCTAGAGAAAACAGTAATTGACTTCTAAACTTACTCCTTCAAAACATCAAAAAATAAAGATGACGTTCTTAGTAGACCCTCTTGATTTATCTATCTTAACTCTGAATCATTCTAAAATTTGTATTTTCTCAGCTCCTAACAATATTATGAAGATATTCCTGTCTGAAAATAACTACATAGTCACCCCATCCTCTGTAGGAATATTACAGTTGGGATCTCTGTTTAAACTGAATTGGGACTACCTGTGGGCACTGAATTCTATTTTTCTTGCTTTCTTCTCTCTCCAACTTATCATGCTAGGTATAAACATACATATATGCTTTGGAATACTAACACAGATTTGTGTCCAACTTTTAGGCTTAGAATAATTTCTTCACAAAGTTGCTGAAAGACTCAAAACATTCTAATGTCAAATTTAGACTCCACAGTTATTGACAAGATCATACTGAGTGCAATGGTTTTAACTTCTATGAACTTCCGTCTCTTTAAATAAGCTGGGAACAGTGAAATAAGAGAATATATATGTATATACCTAGCATGACAACATAACATAAACATTAATATTATGTTCTTTGCGGTGAGATGGAACCAACTAATTCAGTCATTTTGGACAAATTGCTTAATATCTTAAGGACTCAGTTAAATGGTGATACTAATATTTTAGTTAAAATATTACATGGTGATAACAGGATGTATTTCTTAGGCTATGTTATGCCTGGAGCATAGTAAATACTTATTAAATATTATTTTAAAATATTCAACAAATGCTCTCTTTCATTCTTCCAAATGAGTGACATGGTATTAAGTTCCAAAATTAATTCTTCTGGAAAAATATAATTAATACCTTATTAAAACACATAGGAACCAGGAACATGTGGAACATCATGTGATCATGTCTAAGTGCTCTGTAATCACTCCAGGAAACAAACCAAACCAAACCAAACCAAAAGGGCAATGTTCTTAATTTCTTGCATTGCACCAAGCAGAACATCTCTCCTTCTTGGGGAAGATGTTTAGTGCAAGAAAAGTGAGCAGAGGTGGATTCTACCCATTCATCCTTGTGGAAGCACATGCAATTTGTGAGGAAGCGCATGCAGTACCTGGTCATCTCAGAGTCAGGGAGCAGGCCTAGGTGGTAGTGTGAATAGGGAGCTGAGAGAAGGAAGCTTTTGTCACACTCAACAGGGGAATAGTGCCTGGGAGAAGCAGGCTTATCACATAGTTTGTTCACAGTGCTGTAAACAGGTTCCGGAGGCCTGGTGATACAAGAGGAAGAGAAAGATATGCATGGTTAGTACATAAAAGGAAGAACTGTGCAATCAATAGCATTTCACCATATGCAAAAGTAAGAACAATGTCATTTATCTTGATTTGTTATTAAAAGAAACCCATTTTCCACTTGTAGCTTTTCTTATAATGAAGACTTTATTCCTTAGATTCTTGTGGGTAAATGTGGCCCCAAGAAAATGTTCAGCCCAGCGTGATTTGAGTGCTCTGAAGCATTGGGTGAACTGGAATAGCTGCTTATAAAGAAGCTCGTTTAGCTGGAATTCTTGAAATTTTGTTCTCTCCCATTTCTTCCCTTTACTGATCTGGAAACCCAGATATGATGGGTGGAGTTTCACTGGTTATCTCAGACCATGAAGCAAACTTGGGGATAAAGCCAAAAAATACACATAATGAAATCTATGGAGTGGCACTATACCAACTCTGGACTATCTACCTTTAAATTTCTTCTATGTGGATAAACTCTGTTGTTCAGATTAAGATTTTTTAGTTATATAAATAGGACTTAATATTAACAGATAAACTCCTACAAAATTTAAGACTGCACATCTAATACAAAGAAATAACTACAAATAGGGCCTACTATAAATGCTAATGTATTTCATTATATTTGGAGTCCATCTAATACCCTCTGTGTACATAGGAAATGTAAAGAATGCTATTTTCTTTTCATGTAATTTGGGCCTGTGACTATTTGGAGAAATCTCTGCATCTTAATTTGAAAATGTTGGTGTACATAAAATGGTAGTTGATCTAAACTGCTACCACAGAACCTTAGAAGAAGGGAATCAATTACTTCTTTTAGGTCATAAAACATTCTCATGATAATGTCATTTCGGTAACATTGTTGTTTCTGCCTAGGAGGGCTGATCCAATTTTCTCAGTCTGATGTTGTCTCTACAGACTAAGAAAATAACGTTTGCAATTTTCTCCTACTCTTTTTACCTCAGTAGCAGCAAATTTCGAGTCAAATTTTCGCAATCAAAGCTGGCTAACGCAGATCTTTTAAAAATTTCTGGTTATATTGTATTCAACCAAATTAAGAGAAAATAGCTTACTTTCTAAAAACTACAGTAAATTCAAGCTAATGAAAATGAGGTTTTCTTCATTTCCTATTTTGTCCAGGGCTGAATTCTTGAAACTTTTATTTGAATCTTTTTGCGACCATTTTATGAATATTGTCATTTGATTCACATATTTAGTAGATTTGATGTTTGGGGCAGGCTTTAATACTTTGGATTTTAGAAGAAGGCTCTTATTCCTTTACTTTCAGTCACCTACAGTATGATTTCATAGTGGACTGATTACTTGCTAAGGTTAATTCTTCACTGTTCAAAGTCTTATCAACACAGAGAAACAGTTACTGATATTGCAGGTTCATTTTACCTTGGGTTCACCTTCTATTTCTTATTTATTTACTTGTTGTTTTGTACATTCACTGGCTAAATAATAGACATATCAAAACCAGTTTCTTTTCTTGGTTGTGAGAACACTTGCTATCTCAGATGGGTAGATGAAAAGATACCAAAACATAACTAACCACTTGATAAATCTGACAGTCTTCTTGCAATATTGGCAAAGTTCTCTTACAATTAAACATTAACAATATCAGTGAAAATCTCCTTTCAAGTGGCATAAAAATACGGTTCACATTTGAAGATTTCTGTCTAATGGTTTTATTACAGTGCTAGGATTCTGTCATATATTCTATCACATAGTATGTACATTATGTATGAGAGCACAGTAGAGTAAACACTAAGTACAACATGGGCCACAATCTGAACACAGAAATGGCACATAGTAGGTATTTGATAAATGTTTTTTTGAATGAATAATTTTTTTTTTTTTTTTACCATTCTTTGTTGAGAGAAATTTTAAAAAACCTTCTGGTTCTTTCAAGGGAGACGTAAGTTACTGAGTTTCCTAAACAAGTCTAAATTTTTTAGGCCATCATAAATTTTCACAGGTTATACCAGAAGAACCAGAATCCCAATGTTATCATAAACTGACTGGTTTTAAGGACTTAATTAAAGCATGTGCGCATGGTTTATCTGCCCTCAGAGGGAAAGGTTTCTTGTGTGTTTGTGTTTAGCCACTGCAATGGCTGCCCACAGTTCTTGTGGAGTCACTCCAATGGGCATAGCGGGCTCCTCACAGACTTCTCAGCCTTCAGTTCCAGAAGGCCTAATACTGGGAGTCAGCATTCTTAGTCTTTCCCTACAGTTATATTCTGTGAGACGTCTCCCCATCAGACAAACAAGAAATGCCAAATTATAAACTGTCACTGGGATCTGGGTGGCAGAACAGATGCCACCATCACTTCCCATTTAGCTGATAAGGAAGTGCTGAGGGGAAATGACTTTGGCAGCATGAATCAGCCAGTCATAACTGAAAGGGCCTGATTATCCTATTATAAATGGCCAGAGTGGCCTAGTTAGTTCAGGGGGTAGCGAATATGGAAATCCAGTCCCAGAAGCCTATTAGCTATCTTCATTCTGTGGATGCCACCAGGAGGAGGGAAGAGTAGTTGAAGATATTGGTGCAATCTCTAAGTGAGTTTATAAACAAATCATTTATCTTGTTGTCCATTTATAAAGAGCCATAGATAATGACTTTGTAGCTCATCTTCAGGGCCATCAGCGTTTATTTGCATATCTATGAGTTTATAATTGCAGGTTCTTGTAGCATATAATTAGCACACCCTGGGCCTTGGTGATCTCTCTTTTCTCTGAACTCCATTAGCACTTGCTGTTTGTTCTACTACCTTGGCATTGTAAATTGCTAATCCACAATTCTAGTGTACGCTGGAGGGGGGTGCTTCATCTATATCTTATTTTAGGAGAAACTACCTTGGCTGTAACTGCTCCTCCCATTTGGACTACTTGCCACTACCAAATTCCGTTTCCTCCCTAACAAAAGCAGTTTAATTGGGCCCCTCACCTTGCAACCATGACCTGTATGGTAGAGAAAAAAAGAAAGGCCTAGGCCATTTGGATTCTCCTACAGAAGGTGAATAATGTGAATAAAGGAGAAGAAATGATCAGTTAACAGAATAAGGAAAAGAGGCAAACATGGAGAGGGTAGCTGTAGCTGTGTTCACTAATTATAGAGCCCCAGGGTAAAGCGCTACCAACTTTTGTTGCCAAAATGTCTAGAGGTTCCTTGAGTCTAGAATAACTGTCAGGGTTCATTGTTTCAGGGGGTTATGAGAGCTCATGCTACTGAATTTCTTTGGTGATTCCCATATGACATTAGTTGTAAAATGAAAATCAACTACCAATCTCCCACCCTGTGCCCTTATTGGAAGTTAGATCTGGTCTCATGTTTGCAATCGATAGAGTGAAAAATCAAACAGACACCTTGTTTTATTTCACATCGCTTTCATATCACCTCTACTAGACTATGCTTCCCAAAGCCAACAGACAAAACCTTAGGCTCCTATGTAATTATATAGTACCTGAGTCTAATACCAGATTGATTCTGTCTTTAAAAGTTTGATATTTTGTTCATTATAAATTTCTTTGCATCAATTTTATTTTCTAATATATCTCATTAAAATATTTTTGTATTACTGTGTCTCCTTAAATTTTGTACCCAACATGAGTACCTCACTCACCTCACTATAGTCCCAGCCCTGTATCAGAGATAATAAATGTTTAAGACAGTGATGATAATGACTGTGATTGTAAGTAGTCTTCATCTGTGTAGCATCTGAAGATGAAACTTCAAGGTCAAAGGAATATGACTCTCTTCTCTTAGAGTTAACAACAAGAGTGACTTACCCTTTACTGACTTTTCTAACTCCCTAACAAAGTGCTCTCAAAGCCTTCAGGCTGTCTTAGGCAGGGCTCTACCTCATTGTACACTCTTAGTTCACAGTGCCCTCTCCCTTTCTACAATATTAGATCCTGGAAGATCAGGATCAAATATCATGTGTCTTTGTTTCTGTTGGAGGTGCACAGCAACATATTCAAGCTTATGTACACGGCATTTCAGGTCAGGGCATGGAAAAATACTGAGGCACTGTGTATATCATTTGTGCATGGGAAGGAAACTTCTTGAGCCTGAAAACAAGACAGGGAGTGGAATGTGTGGTGGAATAAAGAACGCTGAAAACAGCCTCCTGAGAATGCAGTTTGAATGTGTACAGGGTCACAGGTGCCTCAGCAACCCACCTCAAATGACCATCTAATGGATGTTTGTAGTTAATACAAGCCCTTTCAATAAATACTTGGTGGATGGATGCTCTCCAAAGAGCTACCCCCAGCCCCGCTCAGGTGGAACTGTCTGAGTACATTGATCTTGGTGTTCACTGCAAGCTATAAGCTCTGCAACTGGTGCCCTCAATGTGATTGCCTTGAATTTATGCATGAAGGGGAAGAGCTCATCAATTTCTGGGGAGTCCTGGTAAGTGAGAGTCCTGACTCCCATCAGGAGGACGCAAAGCACACATAAAATATAAGGGGCTAGGTTAAGGGTCAACAAATGACCAAAGAGCAGAAAGTATTTTTAAAAACACTGCAACAGCTACGTAAAGCTATCCAGTGCACTGTACAACCTGGAGCTCTACACCCTGTTAATTCAGCAGGAATGCCCTTGGTTTCCTGATAAAGGAACCTTAGATTTACGGTTATGGGAACTGGTAGGTCGCTGCCTGAAAAGAGATATGAGCAAGGTCATTTTACTAATGTTACTATTTTGGCCATCTGGGCGCTGGTACGCTCTGCATTGTATCATCTTTATCTGCTAGATGGCTGTGAGTCAGACTGCCCATCTTCTCCACCTGAAGAAAATTCAGGAGATTTAAAGGAGAAGGAAAAACAGAAACCAGAACAGCAGGGAGAGATTTGTCTCCCCTCTTCTCATTCCCTTCTATGGGGAATAAGAGACTTTTTCTAGTGAAGATAAGGATGGATCCGAGACTTTTCCTCCTCCTATAGAAAAACCATTGCCCTCTTTTCCTCCACCCTTAAAGGGACATGCATTTGTTGGCCCTATTCAGTCAACAGTGCTTCGCATCGGAGATTGGAGGCCGCCCAAGAGAGGATCCTTGGATAAGACCTCAGGTCAGCAAACATCTATAAGATTGGGTGGCCTCACCTCCTTCACAAACTTTCCTGCTGGAGGAGTGCCTCCAGTAAGGAAGGAAAGTGGCTGATCACGATTGTCTTCCTAATACGCAAATTCTCACTGCCTACTTCCAGGATCGACCTTTTTGGCCTTGTCTTTTTCGTCTCCATGGAATATAAAGGAAAGTTGCATGCTGCCTCCTGGGTTTTATCCAAGAAAGCTCTGGCTTTCTTGCTGCCCACAGAGACCTGGGGCAGGAGAGTTGCTAGGATGCCATGGAGTGCCCGTTTGGTCTCTGGCAGCTGAGGCAAGTTGCCCCTGTATGGGTTTGTGGTGATGGAGGGGAGGCCAAGAGACACAGACCAAGTCCCGGGTGGCTGCAGGCAGCTCCAGCCCGGTCCTGAGAATCCTCCTTGCCATGGACACGTGCCTTAGTAACTGTGCCCAGAAAGTGGCCTGCTGCCTGCTGTGCTGCTGCTTTTCCTACTTCTGCCCTTCCCTGCCACCCTCGCATGTCTCAGCTGACAAGCAATTCCTTGTCTTCCCTGGCTCTCTACGGAGAGGGCTAAGAAACAGTCCCTGTGCACCCCAACCTTCTTAGCCTAAGGTGGGCGGAGGGGTGTGGAGCAGCCTAGAGGATAGAGCTCTGGGGGAGAAGCCCACTAATAAGGGGCGCTCTCCCATTGCCATGTTAAATGCTAACTAGGCTGAGGTGGACGAGCTCTGCCAGCTGCTGTCATCTTCAGAAGATAGACGCAGCAGTAAGGAACGTTTTTTTCACTTTTTTATAACATGTTTAAAAACACTATGGCTAGGAAATTTCAAAGCAGACCCTGTGCTTCACGTCTGCCCCTCCCCTGAGCCTCTCTGCTTGGGGATAGTAAAAATAATAAAAAGCCCAGTGTGTTTTCAGTACCTTACCTAACAGGGTTGGCTCCAAGCGTAGGTGGTCTGGAGGATGAGGGGAGCGATCTTCTCCCAGCCTGCTACCCTCTTGCCTCCTGCCTCCGCACTTACACACGCACTTTACCACCTGGTCATTCCCTGGCCTCTTGCTGCCACGTGTAGTCTTCCTTCCTTCCTCTTAGGGTAAGGGCAGCAACAGGTGGCAGGTTGTTAAAAAGAAAGGCTGCCTAAGAAATCCGGAGCAAATTGGAAGAGACTGGCCACAGCCCTGCTTTCCCAAGCTCACTTCTAAAACATTCCACCTAAAGGCTAATGCAGGAGAATGGCCAGCACCAAAGGACATTTTAAAAAGTTTTCTTTTTCTTTTTCTTTTACACATTTAAGCTAACTCAATGCAGGTTTATTTTCCTAGAGACTTAAAGTCACATTCTAATAACTTTCAAGGGCCAAAATATGGTAAAAATCACTTAAAATATCCATCCTTTCCAAGCCTTAGTTTAACAGGTAGGCTTTATCTTTTGCTATTTCTGTATTTTATAGTTATTTACCTATCTCATAATCCCTCTAAACACATACAGAATACAACAGATTTAATAGCTTCTCTTCTCATAAAGGGATGCTGGCTTTGTGTCCAATTGTCAGGATATGACCCTGCTACTCTTTTCTTACCTTCAAGCAAGGAACAATTTCATACTCTCTTAGCTCGTGATACTGATTGGCAAGTAGCAATGGCTGACTTTATTGGTAATATCAGCTTCCAAGTACCAGCCTCTAAACTCCTGAACTTTTTACTAACTCTGCCTCTTAAATTTGTATCTATTGTTGTCTCTGAGCCCTTGTGTCACACCATTACTGTGTTTATAGATGGTTCAGAAAAAAACTGAAAAGCAGCTATAGTGTAGCAAGATGCCACCCAAAATTGGCCCCACAAAATCCAGGAACATAGTGTTACTCATCTAGCTCTTGCACATGTGAAGGGCGTTACTAATCAATCTCTACTAGCTTTGTTTCGTACAGCGCAAGAGCTCCTCTGTGCTCGTTGTCACATCTTTATATCACATATATTCGCTCTCATTCTAGGTTACCAGGCCCTTTATCAGAAGGAAACGCTCGAGCTGATGCTCTGATACAACCACAAATGTGGTTTGCAGACTTTTCCGCATTTTTGCTAGCTCAAGCTGATCATGCCTTTTTCATCAGAGTGCCCACAGTCTTAAACAATGGTTTCATTTAACACTTGCTCAAGCTTGCATGATTATTAAAATTTGTCAAAATTTGGCATTCTCTCTCTTCTTTTTCCTTAGGACTTGGTGCCAGCCCATGAGGTTTGATGCTTAATGCTGTCTGGCAAACTGATGTTACTCAGTATCCACCCTTTGGATGTTTTAAGTTTCTCCATGTTACTGTGGACACTTATACAGGTTTAATGCACGTTAACCCCCCAGACAGGACCAAGAAAAACTAAAGATGCAATTTTTCATTTGTTTAAATATATTATAACTTTAGGCCTTCCACAAACTATAAAAACTGATAATGGACCTTACTATCTTGGTGTTCAATTTACATATGGTTTGCAACTTCAACACATACAACACAAAACTAGAATCCTTTATAACTCAACTGGTTAGGATATTGTCAAACAAGCTCATCAAACAAAGTATATCTTAATAAACAAAAAAAGGGAGAATATGGGGCTGTCTCCTAGAGAACAGGATATGTCATTGGAGAATCGACCAGCAATGATGGTGATGACTCGGAAGGCACCTGACATTACTTGAGGACAGCCAAAGAGATTGGATCAACAAACAACTATCCTGCTTGGCACCGTGGAAGTCCCTGCAACTGCAGAAAACCGGTTTCTTATGTATCTGGTAGTAATTGGGGAAACTTCTGAGAAAGCAAAACAGACATGGATGTTAGGGTAGCTGGTAATTCTTGTCCTTTGCCAAGTGTTATCAGCTCAAGAACATGTTTATTGGAGTCATGTTCTAAATCCCCCTGTTTTTAATGTCACTACATGGTGGGATGCTGACCTGCCTTTGTCATCTAATGATACTTCTTGGGCAGGAAGTCAGTCGATGCCCCTGTTTTACCCCTTAATTGAAAATGTGATGTGTTTTTCTTTTTGTGTCTTTTGTGCTTTATTGTGTAGTATCCCTCTTTTTGTTTTTCCACAAATAGCATATGACAAGTGTGTTACTCTCATTCCCCAGGAGTATCTGTACTATCAGCCCAAAAGGGATGCTAAGCTTGCAAATTTGACCTTTATTTCTGCTGTTACCACTAATCTTGCTGAGGTCTCTAATGAAGCTACGCAAGTGCCTGATCTGCCTGTATGATATCTGAGGAGGGACTGAAGATAGAAGTTTGAGGCCATCTGTTGGTCTCTGTGCAGACAACCTGTGCTGTGCCCAGGGCCTCTGTTTGATAATAGCACCTCACTTGATTGGAGTTCCCATGGTTATCTTATGTCTGCTAATCAGACTCTTGGATTTGGGAGTCCCTCCGATAGTTCTATCACCTGGTCAGGGTATGGGCTTTCAGGACCAATATTACAATTAAAAGGGAAACAAGCTTTAAGCCCTGTTCATGCCCCAATTTGGAGATTAAGACTTTCCTTTTTTGAAAGGGTTCTTTCACATGTTAAGTCCATTCCTAGTGGTGGCAAAAGGTATAGTTTTTCTTTGCACAATAATGTTGCTGATACAGTTGTGATTTGTACTGTGTCCCCTTAAATACTTCTATTTGGGCAAGGTGTTCCTAACATAGAGCAAGATCAATCCTTTTATAGTATTAAAGTCTCTTCCAGTAGCTGGTATGCTACACGCGTCTCTCATCAAGATGTTATGCAGTTAAATATAACCTATGTCATGATCTTAAAACAGTGTGCAGAATTGCGGCTGCCTGTAAATTTAACCCAGAACTGGGAAGATTTCACCTTGCAGTAATTTAGAAAAGCACACCTGCAATGGGGCTTATCATGACCATTTGTCTTCTCAAATTTCCACTCTTGAGTGTGAATTAAAAAAACAACTTGAAGAATGATTGCAGCAATTACAAACAAGTACCCTTCAGCAATTACAACAAGGCTTTCAATGGCTAAACCCAAACAACTTGGTTGTCTGGGTTAAACATACACATTTGGGTGATGGCCGCTATACTTTTTCTTTTTTGTATCTGCTTGCTAGGCATCTGCATATGGCCCTGTGCTGCCACCCGATGCATCTACAACCAGGGAAGAACAATGGAAGCTTACCTTGCATTGGATGGCCAGCATGCTTTAAGAATTAAAGAAGGGGGAGATGTTGGGGGTGCATAGCTACATATTCAAGCTTATGTACATGGCATTTGAGGTTGGGGCACGGAAAAATACTGAAGCACTGTGTATATTATTTGTGCATGAGAATGAAACTCCTTGAGCCTGAAAACAGGACAGGAAGTGGAGTGTGTGGTGTGATAACGAACACTGAAAACAGCCTCCTGAGAATGCAGTTTGTGTACAGGGTCACAGGTGCCTCAGCAACCCACCTCAAATGACCATCTAGTGGATGTTTGTAGTTAATACAAGCCCTTTCAATAAATACTTGGTGGACGGATGCTGGGGCGGACTCTCTTGGAATGCCAAGAACGAAGTACTCAGACAGCTCCAGCTGCCCCACTCAGCTGGAACTGTCTGAGTGCTTCGTTCTTGGCATTCACTGCAAGCTATAAGCTCTGCAGTTTCCCCAACACTTTCCTGAATGCAACAATGCATGACTGAAGTACCGTCATAGAAAATGAAAGGAATTGGGAAAAAGATAAAAAGAGAATAAAAGGTACTCTTTTCCTGAGCCAGAACTAAAAGGGGGCATCTCAAATTACAAAAAGATGGATTTAAGTCATATATGTATATGATTTTGAGCATAAATTTCTCTATCATATAGACTGATATGGCTAAATCTGCAGACCTTTCAGATTCTCCAAAGGTTATCCTGCTATATGGTCTTCTTTGGCTGCCCTAATGGAAGGGGGGGTATCCAACCCCATGCCCTATATTTGCAAAATATAGAACCAAACTGCATTAATTATAGCAGCTAGAATGTCAAGGGCTCAGATGCCTAAGTATCTAATATATTGCCAGACGTAATTTGAGAAAAAAGGATTGTAATCTTAAAAGGGTGTCTCGTGCTCCTCTTTATGTGGCCAAGGATTTGGAAAAGTATAAGAGGATTGAATTCCAGGCCTGAGCTAATAGTTCTTAAGGGTGGGGTTTTGGGAAGCCCTAAAAGTAATTAGGGGATAAAAGAGAATTAGGATCAGTTTATGAACTATGTGGCTCAACATGTGAAATGACATTATAAAAATTGTAAAGTGGCTGACTTCTCTTATACTGAACTTTAAGCAGAAAAGTATTAGTCACTTGATGAAGACATTATAAAGGTCTTAAAGTATGACATATAGGAGGGATTGATCTAGGTGGTTTGTAGGAACCCATTCGCCCCCCTAATTCCAAGCACCATTGAATTGGGTACTCAGGAATTTCCACTGGGGCCATTGGGGTAGATGCCTATTTGCACTACACTTACTTAACTCTTCCAAATCTTAGCTTTCTCATTTATAGACCTAAAATAATATTGAAAAAGTTTTCCCTGTATACCAGCAAAATTATAAATTGCAAAATTATACATAGACCTAAATTATTATGAGCAGCATGTTAAGTACAAGCAAACAGACCTAGGTTTAGAGCTGGCTCTTCCAAATTCTACCTTGTATGACCCTCTGCCATTTCTTAGCATCCTCATCTAGAAAGCGGGACTAGTAATATCAGCCGAAGGATGATTGTGAGAAATAGGAAGAATGTTAGCTCAGTCCATGGCACTCACTATGAGCTCATCTAAAGGGAGCCATTGTTATTAACTTGATTATCATTTTTAGACACTCCAGTTCACAAGGATGCATCATCTCAGAAAATGTTGCTTCCCTTTGTGAGAAAGCATACAAATAACATTCTTCACCCACTCACTTAGAATCAGTCAGCTCACACAATAGCACTTTCATGTAATGTGAATTCTCTACAAGAGGGTTGGAGAGAGGAAGTAACAATCAGTGTACTACACAGTGCCTTCTAAAGACTCACTTTTGCTCTGGATACTGAAAAGATAATTGATCCTCTTTAATAGGCCTGCAGGTTGATGATCACTTTCTCTGAACTTCTCAATTATTTTCATTGCCTCTAACAATATAGCAGCCCCAACTCTAATGCCCGATTTGTACCTGGATCTTTATAATGGTTTGCTTTCCCGCATGGTCCACAGCCGTGTTGTCATATCACATTGTTGGGTCATAAGTAATTTGTTATTAATAATAGTTTAGGTACCACAATCTGCAAATATTTACTGTTTAACAGTAGAAAATAGGATTGACTGATTATTTTTTTCTATATAAACATCACTCTCAATTATATTTTATTGTGTTCATTGAGGTGCTTATTGGAAGGTTGAGGAGAGAAGGGCCAGAGTAAGAGCTGCATGATTTAAAGTTGAATACCAAGATGCTTTATTTCCTTAAAATATGTTTGGGTTTCAACAAAATTGAGTTCTGTCATGGCACTGGGTTGTAAATGGCTATGGAGTGTTAATAAGAAGTTGACGATCAATGACCTTGACAATGGAGATTGTAACAAAAGGGTATTGGGTGAGAGTGTCCAGTTATAGCAGTCAATCTTAGTTATAGCAGACAAATCATAGTTTCAGTTGTGGTATACTGAAACAGACACTACACTGCTGGTGCTATGGAGTGTAAAACCTCCTTAAAACATTTCAAGAAAGCAATTTGGCAATATATTCCAGGAGTTTTAGAAGTAATCCTGCATTTTTGTTCAGCAATTCTACTCTAGTGTGCTATCTGAAGAAGAAAATAAAAAAATAGTTTTCTGAAAGATCTTTAAACAACTATTGTCTAAGATTCACAGGGTCAATAGTATGGCCAGGTCAGAACCTTTGAGACACGGATTTGAATTATTTGAGGAAGGTTCAATATGTCCTACACCAGTGCTTAAATTCTTACACTTTTATAAGCCTGCTTTTAAAAACTTTGTTTCAGTTTTGTTAAAAAAATTTAATTGAACTCATAGGATAAAATACAGATCTACAAAAAGTCAGATTATTAGTTATTGAGAATCTTGATGGAAAAAAATTTAAGCATAAAATAAATGGAAGAAATCACATAAAAGATCACATAAAAATTTAAACCCACTGAAGACAAAAACTCATAGACAGGCAATAAACTGGAAAATAATTTATCAAATATATTTATCAATATTTTAAAAGTGCTCCTACAACTCAATAAGAAATATGGTAACATTTTAGTAGAAAACGGACAAAAACAATAAGCATCCAATCACAAGAGAAAATAAAAATGGCAAACAGACACACACATATAAATAAATGTATATGTATTTTATAAAATGATATATAAAAATAACACAAATTAAATGATATATCCCCTTTACCTATTAAAAAATAAGGAATCTTAGAATTGACAAATCATAGTTTCAGTTGTGGTATACTGAAACAGACACTACATTGCTGGTGCTACGGAGTGTAAAACCTCCCTAAAACATTTCAAGAAAGCAATTTGGCAATATATTTCAATCCTGCCTTTTTGTTCAGCAATTCTACTCTAGTGTGCTATCTGAAGAAGAAAATAAAAAATAAATATGTACAAAGGTTTCTGTAGAAGGAAAGTCATTGATGTTTGTTATAAGAACAAAAATAAAAAAAAACAATAAAAATGTCCAGCAAGAGAAGGGTATGGAATATGAAATATATTCACGTGATGGTTTATTGTTTAACTATTGAAGTTAGTATTCATAAAACATTGTAATGATACAGGAAAATGCTTTATTTTATAATGTTGAATAAAGTGGAATACAAAATTATACATGGGGCTGTGGAAACAGCAGGAAGTGGAAGCACCTAATTCTCTTACCATTTCAGAGAGGGAGACTGAGCTAAGGTTATATGAAAGTAAACACTGTGGGGAGTAGGAATTCTAGAGCAGGGCTGAAAGAGGGTGAAGGAAGTGAAAGGGGGAGAGAGGGTGAAAGTTCAGGGTGAAAAAAGGTGAAAGGGGTAAAAGGGGTGAAAGAGGGCTTTCTAGAAAGCGGTAACAGCACATACAGATTTAAAGAGGTATCTGAAAACATGTCCCATTTAAGGAGTTTGTTAAAGGTTTGAGTAGATGACAAAATTGAAAAGTTAGGTAGGTCTTGAGTACAATTTTAATATCCATAGTTGATGAGAAGTTATGGTAGATAGCGTTTCTCCTACTAGATGGAATTAAGAGAGGACAATCAGTTTGGCTATTCATTCATTCATTCATTCATTCACTCATTCCTTCCTTCCACAAATATTTACCAAAAACCTACTTTGTGGCAGGTCCAGAGAAAGGTACTGGGTATACAGTAAAACAATTTTTAAAATAGTCCCTTTGTTTATTGAACAAACATTTTGTTTGTATGAAAATCTGATTGCAGGAACAGAGACTTATTTAAACTACTTTAGGTAACAGGACACATGTGCATGGAAATCCAAAAAAGCTGCTTAAGAAATAAGGAAGAGTGAGATCTGATGAGCTGGATCTTTCCGGCTTTCCCTTCAAGATAATGCGGTTTCTTTCATGCTACTTGTTCCTTCTCTCTCAAATCACCACTTTAACCTCTAATCTACCAACAAGATGTTTTCTACCTGATAGCTTCTTCTTGCCCTCAGTTTCTGTTCTGTAATGACATTAGCTGGCATTAGACCCAACAATGGATCATCGAGTCTCCTTTACAGCATAACTCACTAACTTTCATTGATTGTTGCCTCGGCTGGACTGCTTTTCAGTTAAACATTCCTAAGACAGTATTTGATGGACTTGTACACCTTTTTGAGTAAACCACCTTCTCGGTTACTGGCTAGCCTCTGGACTGCCTTCCTTTGGGCCAAGCACACACCCAGTCTATTCAGCGCTCGCTAAGGGATGAGCCACCTGGTCCTTATGGGTTTGGTTTGCCCTTTCAGTGGACCTGTAGGCAGGGCCCACTTGTTCAAGCTGGGTATCCCACTGGTACCTTCAGGTTTGATCTGTTGAGTATACTCCCCACAGCTTCATAGTCTTAGCCAGTACTATGAAACAATGGTGTAGAGAAAAAAGGCAAGGCCATTCCATTTTTAGAAAAATTTGGAAATAACAAAAGAGAAAGGAAAGTGTGAGGAACACCACAAAGGCCTCCAAAGAGAAGGTTTGAAGCTTAATATCACCTACCATTTCTTTCTTTTTATCATAGTGTTAAAATATAATGTTACAGAATAAATACTCCAACTCTAAAATAATTCTTTTCTTTCCTCAGAGGCTCCAGGATGATTTATGTCAGTAACACCTAAAGTTGCCAAACCTGGCAAAGCTTTGAGTTTTAAAATTCACACCTTCACAAAAATTTCTGAATATATTTAGCAAAATCATATTTTCTAAAGTAGAATGCAAAATGTTTATTCAACTATATGATTCTGTAGGCCAGTTTTACATTACTAAGACAAGCTCTACAGAAAGGAAAACTCTTATACCTTTAACTGAATGGATGCTAAGATTGAATGTAACAGCAGCTTACTAGAAGGCAAAATAATGTTCAGATATAATTCTCTACTTGTGAACAGGAAGGATAAGGTGGCTTTAACCAAATCACTTAAGTGGATTTCTTTCACATTCCTTGGAAGAGGTACATTTCCCTCTGTTTCATGTGGCTGCTATGATTTAGTCTTCTGTGCCTGTTACTGCAAATAGGTTATAAAGATGGGCTGGTGGCCCACAAGGGAAGGATAAGACATGCTTAAGAACAAGACATTGTTGTAGCACTGCCTTGCTCTCTTTAGAGAAGGCTCTTTGCCAAGAAGTACCTTTAGTAGGATTTCAGACGAAGACAAAGACTGAGGTCATGAATGCCCTTGAGTGGATGGTTCACATTCTGTTAAAATTTACATGTATTGGTTCTTTATCCCAACCCTAAACATCAGAAAGTCCCCGGTTTCTATCAGGGTCTCACTACTACTTTCTCCATAAAGTCTTCTGAGTATACCTGATGGCAGATTTTTCTCTCTTCTAAACTCCCATACAGTACATCTTCATGATTGCCACTTGGTTTTGTACTTTGATGTATTTAAAATGATAATAACATCTCACATATATCTTGTGCTACATATGCTTTTCATACCCAATATCACATAATAATAACTCACACTATACCCTGTGCTACATATGCTTTACATATCCGATATCATGTAGTCCTCCAATGAATCCTAAGACATATGTAATGTTATTATCTGCAAAGGTTGGCGTTAACTTTTTCCTACTCACATATCTGACAGATGTTTGTTTTCAAAGCCTGGTGTGTAACCACTAAGAGTTTTGTCGTCGTTGTTTTAAACTCTTTCTTTAGCATATACTTGCCCTCAGTGATCTGATTATATTTCTTTTTCATACTGGCAATTATAGCTCCTTTTTAAAGGCAGTAGAGAATAGATCAGATAAAACAAACTGTGAGTCCGACTATCTAGATTCAAATCTGGCCCCATTCCTTTAAGCCATGTGATTTTGGGCAGATTGTTTACCTCTATGCCTCAGTTTCCTCCCCCAACAAGCAGGAATAGTGCTTGTCTCTTAGGGCCTTATGAGTATTAGATGAAATGATGCATGAATAACACAGTGCCCAGAAGACAATCAGTAAATGTTTTGACTGCTACTGTATAGATATTTCAATAGGAAATCTGCCTGTAGGCCATCTGGTTGATACATCTCTTGTTATGTCTGTGGATGTGACTCCATTCTTGAGAGATGATTTCCTCTTATGATGACTAAACCATGTATCTGGCCAGGTCTAGTGTTGCGAGATGCAGCTAATCAAAATATAAGATGCCCAGTTACATTTCTATTTTGGAAACATAACAAATAATTTTTTTAGTATAAATACCCAAATATTGCATGAGGAATGTTTTACTGAAACCTATTCATTATTAATTATTGTTTAAATTCAGATTTAACTGGACATCCTTATTTGGCAACCTGCCAGCCCCATCACCTTGCAAGCTCCCCTACATTGCTAGTAACCAGCCTTCCAGCATATACATTTACTCTCTAACATAATTTATTGCTTACTCTGACTCTCCCTTTAGTTTGCTATGTGCTTTTATTTATTTATTTTTAATTTATTTAATTAATTAATTTTTTGAGACAGAGACTTGCTCTGTCACCCAGGCTAAAGTGTAGTGGTACAATCTCAGCTCACTGCAACCTCTGTCTCCCGGGTTCACATGATTCTCCCATCTCAGCCTCTCAAGTAGCTGAGATTACAGGCATGTGCCCCCGCACCAGCTAATTTTTGTATTTTTAGTAGAGGCAGGGTTTCCCCATGTTGGCCAGGCTGATCTTAAACTCCTGACCTCAGGTGATCTGCCTGCCCCAGCCTCCCAAAGTGCTGGGATTACAGGTGTAAGCCACCACGTCCGGTCTGTTATATGCTTTTAAATCAACGTATGTGCTTAATTCATTTTTGTATTTTCAGTGCTCAACAACAAATAGATGTCTCTGTTTATATCTATACCCATATCCACATCTATACTCAAATTTGTATATGCAGATATTAATTTTAAAATAAAAGTTAGTCATATTATACATATTATTGTGCCACTGCTTTTATTTTTAAATTTCACATTAGATATTAGACATTTTTTCTGTGTCAGTACACATGGCGCTGGCTACCTTTTCTTTACTGGCTGCAAAAACAGTCTCCATACATTGGTGGTGGTAGTATAAACTGTTGAACCTACAGTTTAGAAATCTCACTTTCAGAAATCTGTTCTACAAAACTGAGTACAATAGGTATTCACAGACTTGTCATTGTCACAGTGTTTGTAAAAGCGAAACACTGAAAAAAATATTTATGTTCATTAGTATTGAATATAGTTTTAATGTAGGCATTCAAAACATTCCTGTATACATAAATTTGATGACATATAAAGATAGCCACAATTATTTTCATATATTAATTAAAAATGCTGGTGAAAATAATATATATACAGTATGATTTAGCTTTTGGGAATAAAACATACAAAGTATGATCCCAATTTGACTTAGTAAATAATGAGATTAAAAGAGTCTAGAAGCATATGCCAGGGAATTTGTTCAATATCATTTATGAATAATATGTCTACATAAAATTTCTTATTTTCTCCCACTATTTCATGTTTCCTAAATGACTTTTAAATGACATTAAAAACTATTCATGATATAAGCTGAGCCATAAAAAGTCATAAATCCGTATACATAGTCCAATGTCAATTTTGTAAGAGGCATATCTGTACATCTTTATGTTAATATGGAAAAGTTACCAACATGTTAATAATACTTTATCTGACTGGCGGGATTACGGGTACTTTTCATTTCCTTAATTTTGTTTTTTGTATTTTAAATTTATTTTAAAAATAATTTTTATACTCTGTAAGGGGATAGATCTTGAATGTTATCATTACATATCTAAAAAAAGGTAACTATGTGAGGTAATGAATAGGTTAATTAACTTGATAGTGGTAATCATTTCATAGTGTGATATGGTTTGGCTGTGTCCCCACCCAAATCCCATCTTGAGTTCCCACATGTTGTGGGAGGGACCCTATGGAAGGTAATTGAATCATGGGGGCAGGTCTTTTCCATGCTGTTCTCCTGATAGTGAATAAGTCTCACGAGGTCTGATAGTTTAATAAGGGGGAGTTTCTCTGCACAAGTTCTCTCTTTGCCTGCTGCCATCCATGTAAGACATGACTTGCTTCTCTTTGCCTTCTGCCATGATTGTGAGGCTTCTCCAGCCATGTGGAACTGTAAGTCCATTAAACCCCTTTCTTTTGTAAATTGTCCAGTCTTGGGTATGTCTTTATCAGCAGCATGAAAATGAACTAATACACAATGTATATCTAACAAAACATCAAGTTGTATGCTATAAATATATAAAAAATTGTCATTTATACCTCAATAAAGCTAGAGGAAAAAACTGTTTTTTCTTTGAACTCCAGGGGAGGACTGTTAGGGATTTGTATTGGGTACTTTTCATTCAGCCCCAAAGATCCACACATTCTTAACCCAGAAACAGAAAATATATATTTTTTCAAATTAGTACTGTTTCCTTCGTAAAGAGCAACGTTTATTTCTATGTAGTGCCTAGGTATTAACTAACACGGCATTATAAGAGTAGTAAAAGCAGCATTATAAATAATTGGTTATGACTCACAAGATGACTTAACTGGCATCACCATATTTGTCATTTAAGTTTGTCAATCTCAAATGTCTTCAGTTATGCAAATATATTCTGTTACTAACAAGATTCCAGTTAGTGAATCTTACTTCAGGGAAATTATGTACTAGCTAAAGCTTTTTTATAGAAAATATGACACAGAATTAAAGCAAATTTACAGTAATTGTAGCCTTTTTTTACTGGTACATCTATTCATCTATTCACATATTCACTGCACTTAGAAAACACATTGGGAGGCTATGAACATGGTGGAAAGAGCACAGCTTTTGGGTTAGAAGATCTGGGTTCGATCTTCTTTATGACTACAGGGAAGTACCTCCCTTGTCTAAATCTTGGTTGCCTTATCTGGAAACAGCTTTTTAAGACTTACCTTAGAGGACTACTACAGGATTAAATGAGATAAACTATGCAAAGCCTTAGCAAATCACCTGCCATATGGTACATGGTCAGGAAACAACTATATTTATGTACCAGATACTAATCTAGGTAATACGGAAGTTAAAAACCTGTTCCTGACAGAAATTCTTCCCTTAACCATTACTTTGTCTTGGAGAAGATGTGTGTATGTATTTGACAAAATAAAGCTAAAAATGGCTAAGAGTTATGGGAGGGAAATAGACACGTTTCCCTCACTGACAAACATGTTCTTAAGACAACCATACATATGACTTTCCTGTCTATGCTCTTTTAAAATCTCGGAAATAACCACCGAAGAATGTATTCATGTAACCAAACACTGCCTGTTCCCCCAAAACCTATTAAAAATAAATAAATAAATAAGAGATGCCATCTTGTATACTGTTGGCCAAAGTCTTTCAAGCAGGTTGGAGTAAGATCACAAACTACACTGAGGGACAGGTGACTGGTCACGAACTCCATCAAAGACAGCATTAATTGCCTATCTTAAGGATCCAGAGAAAACTGCTTTATTAGCAATCCTGACTGTCCCCGTATAGCCAACGGAAGTCAGAGGTGCTGTTAAATGAGGACACATGGAATAAAAGAACTAGATGGAAGAGATTTTTATAAAAAGACTAGCAATAGAGCCAAATCTGTCCATTATATCTAACCAAGCCAGAATAGATTTAACAGATGAGAGAAATTTTAGAACAATACATTTCAATCACAGTTTAGATGGATACCAGGCAACAAAACTGCTGGAGCAGTGTAATAAAAGCCAGGCAAAGTGAAAAGTAATGGTCAAAACATCAAAGAGCCAATGGGCTCCACAGAATCTTGAGGTCAGCTCAGAATACCTCCACGCAGCAGGGTGGCATAGAGAATATAGATTCTGGAGCAAAGTCACCCCATAATCTTCCCTTTTGTCTCCTTAAGAAATATTCTATAAAATCTATGTGATTTGCCTAAAATCTGGAATTTACTCTTTTTAGATGGTGAGGTAGAGGAGGGAAATGGTTGAATAACAGATTATTGCAAGAATGGAGGGTCCCCAAATTTCTCAGTCACTATATGGTCAAATATCTCATCACCTTTAATATTTACAACAGCAAACTTTGACAGTGGATATTACATATAGCTTTTGCATAATGGTGGTGCTTGGTGGTGCATCCCTATAATCCCAGCTACTCAGGAGGTGGAGGCACGAGAATCGCTTGAACTCGGGAGGCAGAGGTTGCAGTAAGCCAAGATTGCACCACTGCACTACAGCCTGGGCAACAGAGCGAGACTCTGTCGTGAAAATAGATAGATAGATGAAAGATAGATAGATAGATGATAGACAGACAGATAGATAAAATGGAGGGAGTAGGACAATTAAAATATTAATGTGCATTTTGAGCTTCCTGTGTTTTTCTTCCCTAGTCTGAAGCAGATAACCAGATCTTTATATTCCCTTGCCTCACCAGAGATTTGTAATACTGGAAGAAAAGCAGAATTCTCCCAAAGACATTTCTTTTCCAGGTTTTCATTCTTCAAAAATCTGGGCTTTTAAAGGGCTGATGCTCAGGGAGAGCTCTGAGAGAAAAGGCAGGCAAGATAGAGCCTATTGTTATATATTTGGATTTAAAGGAAGTAAAGCAATACTCTATTAAAATGTATTGATTATAAAGTGCATACCTGCTACAGGTGTTTTTAAATAGCTGGTGCATTTAGTTATAAAATCGAAACACTGCCATACAAATTCTATGTTTAGTAACGCTTGCTCAGGAGCAATGATTTTGTTTGCACATTATCACTGGTGCTCTCAGTGGTTTAGGGTCATCCACTATTGTAATGAAAATTTCCCCTATGAGAGAAATGCCTGTCTGTGTGCATTTATTTTTATTTTTCTAATGTGCTACATTTGCTTTTACTTCTGGCAACATGATTTTCTTTCTTCCTTCCCTTTCCCTTCCCTTCCCTTCCTTTTTCCTTTCCTTTTTCCCCTCCCTTCCCCTTCCTTTCCCTCCCTTCCCTTCCCTTTCCTCTTTCCTTTCCTCTTTGCTTTCTTTCCTTCCTTTCTTTTCTTTCCTTTCTTTCCTTCTTTTTCCTTTCTTTCCTTTCTTTTTGAGGCAGAATCTCACTCTACTGCTCAGGCTGGCGTACGATGGTATAATCTCAGTTTACAGCAACATCTGACTCCCAAGTTCTAGCAATTCTCCTGCCTCAGCCTCCTGAGTGGCTGGGATTACAGGTGCCCACCAACACTCTTGGCTAATTTTTGTATTTTTAGTAGAGATGGGGTTTTATCACGTTGGCCAGCCTGGTCTTGAACTCCTGACCTCAGGTGATCTACCCACTTTGGCCTCCCAAAGTGCTGGGATTACAGGCTCGAGTCACTGTGCCCCGCTAACTTCTGGTAATATGATTGAGGTCAAAGATACAATGAATTTAAGTGGTTGATTCCCAATCTACCTGTGCATCAGAATCACCTGAGGAGATTTTTGTTCTGTTTTTGATACTTATGTCCCACTTCCACCCTGGACACCCATATTTGGTAGATCTGGCATGGGGTTAATGACTCTGTTTTTAAAGACATTTCACAGGTATTAATGGGCTGTCAGAGTTGGGAACGCCAACTACACCTGCTGTTTTTGCAAAAGGTATGAAATAGTCCCATTTTGAATGACATTAGCTCTTTCAGTACTATAGAATAAAAATCATTGCTCTAAGTTGTTTTTGACTTGATTATATTCAGTGGATAAATGTGAATATTTGTAAACATTAAGTTCTTTTTTCAAGGGAAGATAAAAATTGTGCCTTTCATTATTTCACTGGAGTACACACATGTGCACACATACATAATTCTTTAAAAATTTTTGTAAGGAGAATTTAATCAAATATTTTTGTCTAAGCTGCAGAAAACAGTGGTTCTGGGGATGGCCCTACCTTACTTTCGTCAGCTTGACCACTTTCTCACTATGAGTGCCGCATTCAGTTGCAACGCCTACATAGCTTCCCTTAGTTCTCACAAATTTAAATTCAGTGTAATCTTATTAGAGCTACTCTCAACATGATGTGGATTTAGATACATACTCTGTATGAAACTTTGACAGTGTATGATCCAGTTTAATATTATGCAATGAAGCCATGGAATTAATACCACCACTAGGAACTGGAAAGCATCATGACAGATATTGCTATGCATATATTTAATTTCTGTGCTCAAATAATGATGGTATGCAAAAATAAACACTGCATTTACTTTTAAAACTTTATGATGCCTGCATAGGAAATCCGAATATTTGGGGAGTGACTACTCAACATTTCAGAATTTTTTATTTTAAAGTTTTATAATTTTCAGTTTCTTTAACACAGAGACTTTTCTTTTTGAATGACTTTTATAATTAGGCCTCGTTTTTAATAGATTCTTTTTAATTAACATCAATATGTGTTTTTAAATCGCATAGAAATATAGAGGAAACATCACTAAATCAATGTAAAGTCACAAAATCTATTCTGAATACAGGTATAAGTGCACTGTAAATCATGTTTGATTAGGCTAGCTGGAAGACTGTTTCCCTGGCACTCACTTCATGACCTCACTCTACCACCCCCAGCTAGCTCGGCCATCATCACAGCAGCGGCAGCCAGTCCTAGAATCACTGTGGTTTCCTGGACTAAAAGTCCATGCTAATAATAATAATGGCCACCCTGAATGTAGCTCGTTTTGTGCCAGGCTCTATTTGAAGTGTTTTACATGGATTAAATAATTTAATCCTGAAAACCCATGGCACAGGCATGGATGGGGAAAATGAGGCACAAAGATGTTACATAACACATCCAAAGTCAAATAGCTAGTAAATGTTGAGCCCTGAGTCTTTTGAGTCTAACATCCATTCTCTTAACCAAGATGCTATCCTATATCTGGCTTCTGGTCTGTGTTTATCATTTACTTTTTAATTGCCATAAGGGAAATCATGAAATCTATCATCTCAGGTTCCCAATCTGTAAAACAGACATAAAATGGCATCTCTCTGTCCATTTTGTATAAAGTCATAGGAATTAAAATGAGAAACAGAAAAGTATCTGGGCAGTGCTAGATTGTTATGACGGTTTTCTAATACTATTCTAAATTCAGAGCAAGGCTTCACAAAATTG
The DNA here is from genome assembly GCF_001604975.1 of Cebus imitator. Taxonomy (NCBI): domain Eukaryota; kingdom Metazoa; phylum Chordata; class Mammalia; order Primates; family Cebidae; genus Cebus; species Cebus imitator. The sequence continues at coordinate 1,547,906 of NW_016107489.1, read as the reverse complement.
GCTTCGAAATCTTTGACTATCACATTTATTTCAGCTATTTCATTTTGCCTTCATCTCCTATCTCAAGGTGGTAAATGAGACTTTAGAAAAAGATTAAAGCAAAACAAAAAATAAAATCTCAGCCTCCAATGGATCAGTAGATAACATTCCCATTACGAAGCAGTCTACATGAGAAAGGACTCACATTGTTCTACTTCAAGGTCAATCCAATTAAAAAAAAAAAAACTTAGGATGGGGGTGGATATTTAAATGTTTACACGCAGGGAGACACCCTCACAACCACAGCTAAGTTCTTTCAGCAAATGCTCATTAAGGTAGCCACATGGGGTCTGATGTAATAGCCAGAATGACAGGCATTAAGGACTGACTCCCCACCTGGCACTCCATGGAAGTTGATTACTTTCTGGAACAGGTTGTGTTTCTGGGAGGAGGCAACCACATAAAATTTTAGTTCTACCTTTGTGAGTAAAAGAAAAACCAAGACTTGAAGCAGAGAGAACATTCTAGAAATCTTAAAGTTATTAATGCTACCTATGTAGTACAGAAAAAAAAGCCAGACCTGAGTTGGTTGGTCTAAATCTTGATCTTGTTATATATCAACTGCATGTTAATAGCATAGTTAAAAATATGGATTTTAGATCCCAACTGCCTATGTTTACACATCAGCTTTGCTCATCACTAGCTATGCGGGCAAGTGCTTAACTGCTCTGTGCCTAAATTTTATCTGTAAAATGGGAATAAAAATAGGATTTACCTCATGGAGTGATGGGAAGGTCAACGTAGAGTGTCTAACACATTGTTATACAAGTATTTATCTTTTTAATTAATCTTTCTTGCTTCTGCTTCCTCATGCATAAAGTCAAAATAATAATACCAATCTCAAAGATTAAGTGAGATATTTTATGGAAAGTACTGAGCATAGGCTGGCATATGGTAGAAATTCAATAAATGATAACTGTTATTAACATTAATTCAAAATGCATTTTTCATGTTTTCTAATATTGTTGTCCACATGGTCTCCAGTGTTGATTAGAAATAATTTAGAAGAGAGTACGAAATGTTCTTTTTCCCTAATGGGTTTGGAAGTGCTGTAAAAACGCAGTAAGCTAACTGAGATTGTAGATTAAATGTGATAATATATGAAAGGTATCCAGCACCAAGCAGATCTCAATAAATGGTGTTTCCTTCATAGCTCTTTAAGGTTCGATAAACGTGTTGTCTGTGATAACAAATAGGTTTTAAATCTAATGTTCTTTTCCCTTCCCTACCACCATTTTCTTGGATTAATGTATTTTTAGATTATCAACAATAAAAAATAAGAATTGGTGCTCCTATGAGGAAGGGGAAGGAGGAAGCAATCTAATATACATAAGCGCCAATTATTTTCACATGGTATCTCTATTCTTCCACACTATCCTGCCAACTAACTTATTATCTCTTAATTACATGTAAAGAAACCAAAGGATACATAGTCTGAGATCATAGAGCCATTTAATGGTAGAGCCTTTAATTAATCTTTAGCAAATTCCTAGTGTACAATATGGTATTATTAACTATAGTCACCATGCTGTATATTAGATATGTAGCATTTACTTATCCTGCATAACTGAAACTTTGTATCTTTTGAGCTAATACCTTCCTGTTTCCCACTGGATATGTGTCTAGATTTATCCAGTTCTAAAAGTCATGCTACTTCCTTCCACTTACCTTCCTGCCTATACTAGAATTAAGAAAACAAAAAGAATTACACAAGATTATGGGTAGGGCCTTCAATAATGGACCTTCAAAAACAATTAGAATTAATTAATCATCATGAGTTTAGAGGCTAATTCCCAGATGTTAAGCCTAATCTATTTACCTCTTATTTTCTATATGGACGGTACATTTTATATAATGTTTAATCTGTTGTAGCTTCCATCACTTACTAGCCGAGTCAGCCTTGGGTTAGTCAACATCAGTTACCTCATCTCTAAAAGCGAGTAATTATAGCTGCCTCTTGGAATTACTATGCAATTAACCAATGTATATAAAAGTACTTTGTAAACCGAAAGGTATTACATAAATATTAGTTATTACTGTTACCGTAATTCTTACGAATTCTAAGAAGTATTTGAATAATATCTGTTTATAACTGAGGATGTTCTAGTCTTGAATATTGCTTGCAAAATATACAAGCAAATGACCAGGTGCGGTGGCTCACACCTGTAATCCCAGCACTTTGGGAGGCTGAAGTGGGTGGATCACTTCAGGCCAAAAGTTCGAGACCAGCCTGACCAACATGGTGAAACCCCGTCTTTACTAAAAATACAAAATTAGCCTGGTGTGGTGGCACAGGCCTGTAATCCCAGGTACTCAGGAGGCTGAAGCAGGAGAATTGCTGGAATGCAGGAGACAGAGGTTGCAATGAGCTGAGATCATGCCATTGCACTCCAGCGTGGGCAACAAGAGCAAAACTGTGTCTAACAAATGAACAAAAACAAGCAAATAGCTTGGGCTGAAGAATAAACAGAAATTCTGCTTAAGAATCCTTGTGTGTGACTTTTGCAGTATTGTCTCCCATTATACCCTAGACCCTACTGAAGCTATCACAAGAAAGTCATAGATACTAGTGGCTAATTCCTATTGTTCTTTTCCAATCTCAGCTACCCCCTGGAATAAGCTGTTTCTGACTCATCGGTCTGGACTAGATGCCTTTTCTGAGCTCCATATAGCTTTCAGTACTGCTCTCAACACAGCATGTGTCACCTGCATTATATTTTTGGTTTTACTTGCCTGCCCCCTCTCCACACTGTCCACTTTTCTGTCTTTCTGAAGACACCAAACACTGGCAAATATTTGTTGAATAAATCAAAGCATGGAAAGTGAAAGATTAAATAAATGAATTGAGAGATTAATAAATGAACAGAAGTGGAGAGAGAAAGGAGAAAGAGAAAACATGAGAATTAAAGATAAATTAAGAGACATAAGCATTTAAACTAGATAGAGTATTAAAACAAGCATTTCCATATACAGCTGATGGGAATGTAAACTGACACCAAATAATTCAATAAATCAATCTGACAGCAATACTAACAGTCCTGTAAATGTTCATTAATTCCATTATATTCAGTACACAAATCTTTACCAAGTAGTATATATGTTCCAGGCACTCTTTCTTGCACTGGGGCTAATTAACATACAAAACAGGTAAGTCCCTGAATCATAAAGTTTTTAGCCTAGTGCAGGATGACAGACAACAAACAAATATTCAAATAAAAATATGTCAAGCAGGAATAAGCACTAGGGAGAAAAATAAAAGAGAATACAGGACAAAAGGATGATTGTGGATGCCTGATATTTATCTGGGGCCTGAGATGGCTTCTGTGATAAGATGTCTTTTGACCAGAGAGTAGAAGAAAGAAAAGTAAATCATGTGGACATGTGGACATGGAAGGGAAAAACATTTGAGGCAGAAGGAGTGGCAAGCACAAACTTCCTGGAGCAAAGTATGCCTCCTGTGATCAAGTAACAAGGAAGTCTGAGTATCACTGAGGGGAATGGTGGGAGATGAGGTCAGAGCAGCCAGCTGGAGTCAAATCATAAAGAGTCTCGTAAATAAGGGCTTTAGATTTAACTCCGGGAGACGTGATCTGAAGTTAAAAGAGTAATGTATGGTGCAGCATGAGTAACAAAGGCAGAAATGGAAGCTGTTTAGGGAGCTATCGCAATAATAAAAAAATAGATGATGTGAATGGACTAGTGTGCTGGGTTTGGGATGTGGCTTATTGCGTATGTATTTTGAAGGTAAAACCTACAGAATTTGTTGATGGACTGGAAATAGAATATGAAAGGAGAAAAAAAGAGAAGGCAAACCCCCAGGTTTGTGACCTGAGCAACAGCTTAGTAGAACTGCCATATATTAAGAAGAGGAAGACAGGCTGGGTGTGGTGGCTCACACCTGTAATCCCAACACTTCGGGAGGCCAAGGCAGGGGAATCTCTTGAGCCCAGGAGTTTGAGACCAGCCTGGCCAATGTGGTGAAACTCTGTCTCTACAAAAAATACAAAAATTACCCAAGTGTGGTGGCATGTGCCTGTTGTCCCAACTACTCGGGAAGCTGAGGTGGAAGAGCTGCTTGAGCCCCAGAGGCTGAGGCTGCAGTGAACTGAGATCAAGCCACTGAACTCCAGCATGGGCAAAAGAGTGAGACCCTAGGGCAGGCTGGGAATAAACAGCAAGCTTGTTTTTGGACGTATTAAATATGCAGTGTTTATAAGACAACCAAGTGAGATGCTGATTAGGCAGTGGGAATTTGCCATTTATATTAAATAATATATAATCAAGAGATGAAGGCAGAAAGATTGTATAAGCATAATAAGAAAATCCTAAAAATAAATGTCCAATAGTAGGACAGTAATTATTTAAATTATGGTTCAGTTATACAATAGGCTATTATATAGCTACTAAACATATGTTTTTGAAAACTAGGAACATTAGAAAATTCTCAAGATATAATGTTAAACCAAAAAAAAAAAAAAAGGAAAAATTCTCTCATTGTACAGAGCATGGTCCAAATAATATAAATAAATATACAGACATGGAAAAAACTCAAAGGAAATATTTCAAGTGATTATCTCTCTGTGGCAGAAAAAATAGCAGTTTTAATAGTTTTTCTTCATATTTTTATTTTACAGTTTTTCTACAAATATATATTACTTTTATAATTAGAGAAAATGAAATGACAAAAATAAAACATTGAAAGAAAAAATTAAGGAGGGCTATAAGGTAGATTAAGGAGGGCTATAATAGGTAATAAAAAGCAAATGGCTATAAAGATGGAAAAAATATCTGGAAAAATATATAAAGCAGTATTTTCAAGATGAATTTTTACTCAGTTATAGTTTTCTCCATTAACTATATGAATACAATTACCTAGGAGCAAAAAGTGAATGACATAACCTAAAACTTATGAAATTTACAAATTGATAGTATAGTAAGAATGTCTTTGGAATGCAATGATTGTATCCCACAATTTTCCTATATTTTGTTAAGGTAATTACTAATATTAACAGAGTAACCTCACCCACAGCAGCTAATGATATAGGACAGGAGTCCTCAACCCCCGCTATCAGTTAGGTTCATGGACTGTTAGGAACTGGCCACACAGCAGGAGGTGAGCTGGGAGCTTTACTGCCTGAGCTTCCCCTCCTGTAAGATCAGCCCCTGGCATTAGATTCTCAAAGGAGCGAACCACGAACTGTGCCTGTGAAGGATCTGGGTTGCGTGCTCCTTATGAGAATCAAATGCCTGATGATCTGAGGTGGAACAGTGGAACAGTTTCATCTGGAAACCTTCCCAACCCCCACCACCTGCCCATGGAAAATTTGTTTTCCATGAACGCGGTCCCTGGTGCCAAAAAGCTGGGGACGACTGATACATGAGAAGGCAGGAAATCACCCAGGGATTGCAAATCTGTCATGGACAATTGCCAAAGTATGCATCCACCTGAGGGCAATTAGAAATCAGGTATCTTCTTGTTCTATATGATCACTTGATGGACGTATGAATATAAAAATAAACTCCTAGAAGAATAGACCATGTCTACTTTCTTGAGCCACAGTATACACCCTGCTTTAGTGTCATACAGATTAGGGCCAGAAGTAAGCTGCATTTTGTTACAAGTGGTTAACTTGTCAGAGGATAGGGACCAACTGATTGTTGATGGCTTCTACAGTGGTCCCTTCAAAATTCTCCACTGCCTATCATCAATCCTGTTTTACATCAATGAACTAAAAAATAAAAGCAAGGATGAACTTACTCCATTAAAATGTAATGCAGCATTGATTAAACAACTATTCAAATTTTACGTGTACAGCAACAATAGCTATATACATGCAATAACCATTTTCCATAAAATTATAGGGCATAGTACGGCGTGTTTATGTCTGGCTAACTTATGAAGTACATAGGAAATGATAAACATCTATAGGAGACAGTTTTAAAATTTTCATTACTATTGCACTTTTGTTAATATGTATTTCCTTGAAAGCAAACAGCAGGTTAACATGTTATCTAATATATATTTGGGTGTTCACCTTTAATTAAGATTTGTCAGATTCCCCATTAGCATACCCACTCTCTCTGCTTCCTACTTCTAGTAGGACAGTTCTATGAATCATGGTTTCTGCAAGTAAACCTAAGTGGTTACGTGGTTAAAGCTTTCTCTTTATTGCTTATTTACACCAATAAAGAGAAAACTCTCCTTGGGGCTTCTACTTTATTGTCTATGTATCTGTCTCACTAGTTTTATCTCACTCTCCCCTTTCATTTCTATACTTTGCTTCAAAACATGCCTTATAGTACCAGTCTCTATGTCAGAGCAGAGAGCAAAACAAAATCTCAGAGACATTTGCTCATGAATCTTTAATTTGGTGAAGTTTTATAATAAACTTTGTAAAGGCTGCGAGGAGTCCGATGTCATGTTTTGCAGAATTTTTAAGGGAAAATGTACTTAGTGTTATCTATTGAGAATTACTATACATTTTTTAAAATGGCAAAATCAACAAATTATCCGTCAAAACATCATATTTTAGCCAGAGGGGATGCTGATAGACTAGTTTATGCCATATTTGGTTACACTGAATTCTGTATTAGATTTTCATTGCAGCTGGTATTAGCTATTCATTATAGTCATAAAAATTAAGATTCTCAATAAAGCAGTCAGACTATATGACTTTCTGTAATTAAATATTCTAATGTGTTCTGTAAGATAAACAAGTTGAAAAATCTATATGGGTAGATTACAACATGTTGGAGCAGCTGTGCAATACTGTTGGCTACAGTTAGATACATAATTGGAGGATCTTTACCAAAAGTGGCTTTATTTGTATCATAGCTCATCTTAAAATCCTTGTTTTTCAATAGTATTAATAACAGCTAACAATTATCAGGTGCTTATTTTTTCCAAGCATGTTACATGTATTAACTCAGTTTATTGTCACAACATGAACTAAAGAATGAAAAAGGATCTGGGTTGCGTGCTCTTTATAAGAATCAAATGCCTGGTGATACGAGGTGGAAAGTGGTATTCCCTATGAGGCAGAAAGCACTATTCTGCTCCTTCTATAAATGACAAAACTGAGGCAAAGAGAAGTTACATAACTCACCCAGAGTCACACAGCTAGGAAACAGTGTGACTCAAACCTAAGCAGGGTGGCTCCGGGACCCACACACCTAACCACTCTGTTATTCTACTGTAATTCTAAAGCAGGGTCAGTTGCCACCTTAGGGTACTCTAGCTCTTTCCACCATACTTGACTGAAGGTGGTAGTGACAGGAGGCAGTCAAATAACTAGGCAGATAGGGGTGGGTACCCAATGAAAGCCCACGTTCAAGCAAAAATAAAAGCCTGAAACCCACAGCCTGAAGTGGTAACTTCTAGTCCGGTTCGCCCACTCTCTTGATTGGTTCTTTCTGAATAATGCCTTTTTACCAATCACACGTTGCCTTTTCCAAAACTACCGATGGCCTGCCCTGCCCTCATCTTGTGCCTATAAAGACCCCAGACTCAGTTGATAGTGAACTGGGAGACACGGAATCACCCTCAATTGGAATGGACATTATCTAATCAGCTGCTAGTGCAGCCAGCGTAGAAGCAGGGCAGGGGAATATGGGAAGACTAGACTGGCTTAGTGTTCCAGCCTACATCTTTCTCCTGTGCTGGGTGCTTTCTGCCATCAAACCATGGACTCCAAGTTCTTCAGCTTTGGGACTCTTGGACCTTTGACCACAGACTGAGGCTGCACTGTTGGCTTTCCTACTTTTGAGATTTTGGGACTTGGACTGGCTTCCTTGCGCCTCAGCTTGCAGATGGTTTCTTGCAGAACCTCGCCTTGTGATCACGTGAGTCAATACTCCTTAATAAACTCCCCTTTTGTATACATCTATCCTATTATTTCTGTTCCTCCAGCCTGACTTCTGGGAAGAAGAACTGCTTTTCCTGTCCCCTCTCTAGCTCCTGCCTCCACTGAGAGACATTTTCATCACTCAATCAAATTATCTGCCTTCACTATCCTTTTATTGTCTGTGTGACCTAATTCTTCTTGGATGCTGGACAAGAGCTTGGGACTCAGAGTACAGGTACCCAGAAAGGCTGTCACACTGGCCCTTTGCCATCACCAGTGGAGAGCAGCCGCTCCATGCCATGAGGCAAGGGATCAACTGAGCTGCTAACATACTGCTGTCTTCAAATGGCAGAACTAAAAGATCATTGTGACACCCCCTCTGGGGTTTCCGTATTACAGACACCCTCACCTGGATACTGCCACATTCCCCTCCAGCAGACATGCCTGGTGTGGCCATGAGACCTACACAAAGCTTGTTCCTATGTCAGTGCCCAGAGAAGCTGGCTAGATCGCTCACTCACTCACTCACTCACTCACTCATTCACTCACTCACTCATTCATTCACATGCTCCCTCCCACAGCGGGTGGAGCACGTTGAGCCAAGTAGATAGGGTGCCCCTGCTGCAAGTCCAGTGAAGACGCCAAGAGAAATCCTGCTTCAAAAGCATATAAGAAAATATTAGTTTCCTGTATAAGAAGAAACTTCTAGTTCATCCAGGAATGGTTCTAAGTCATTAAATGTAAACTAAAAAGAAGAGAGGGTTGGACATGCCTGTACTGTACTCTGATGAGGTGCTGTCTGATCCTTTGAGAGCCTGTTCCTAATGGAGACCATAAAGCTTGAGTCATTATTAAGGGGCAGTTTCTATAAAATGCAATTAATAATTGGCAAGTTTGTGTAACTTAGCTCAGTGTTTTTCAAACTTGGGTACTTAAATGTACCTTGGAGTTTGTAGCATTTGCCAGGGACTACAAATATCTTCAGAAAACCTTTCTGGTATGTCAATTTCATTTTAAGATTTTGAAGAAAAATAATATAGTTTGTAACAAAAATGTTTTTACATTAAAGAAAACAAGAATATTCTCCAAGCTTTTGTGATAAAATATACATGATTTTATGTGTTTTATGCTTGTGCAGAAATCTGCACACATTCTAGAGCCTGAGGAGAACAAGTTTATTTTCTTATATTTTATTTTTTTGAGATGGAGTCTCTCTCTGTCACCCAAGCTGGAGTGCAGTGGTGAGATCTTGGCTCACTGTAACCTCCACCACCCAGGTTCAAGCGGTTCTCCTGCCTCAGCCTCCCGAGTAGCTGGGACTACAGGTGCATGCCACCACGCCCGGCTAAGTTTTGCATTTCTAGTAGAGACAAGGTTTCACCGTGTTAGTCAGGATGGTCCTGATTTCCTAACCTCATGATATGCCCGCCTCGGCCTCCCTTATTTTCTAAGTTAAGGGCATGGGAGTAGAAACATCTGACAAATAGTGGTCTGGCTTCTAACCGGTTCTGATCCACAAAGTTAAATAGCAAGATATAAAAAAAACAAAACAAAAAGAAACACATAACAGTGGCAAAGACTTACACTGTTCCTCAAAGACTACTCCATAGCTGATAAAAAGTATAAAAATGGTCAGTAGCCAAACAGTCTGACTAAGGCAGGCCTGCTCTTTACATGGAACATGGGCTATTAAAACTTGCTCTGAGATACAGCTCAGATTTCTTTATTTCTCTTCTCTTCCATTGCTACCCCTCCCTCCCATCCCACCTGTCATAATCTTTTCCTTTTTTTTTTTTTTTTTTTT